>NC_041386.1:241924055-241952701 GCF_002162155.2 Triticum dicoccoides | reverse complement strand
CCACCGCTCGGTCATCGCCGCGCCGCCGTCGCCGCCTCGCCCCGCGCCGCTGCCCGCCCGCCGCGCGCCGCCGCCCGCCGCCGCCCGGCCCTGATCTGGCGAGATCCGGCCGGCCCTTGCTTCCCCGAGTTCTCCGGCGAGCTCCGGCGTACAGGAACTCTGGCGAACCTCCCGACCAACCTCGGATTGCGTGCAAATCTCAGATCTGGAATTTTCGGTTGACTTTTTCCCTCCTAACCCTAGATCAAGTGCCCATGTTCAGAGCATCATATCTCCTCATCCGTAGCTCCGATTTGGGCATATAGCATATCAAATTGTTCGTCTCAGAGAGTACATCATTTCATTATATTGCATCATTTTCATTTGAGTTCATATTGATTCCCGAAATGCTATTAGAAGAGGGCTACTTGAGTTAATTGTCAGATCTGCTAATCCATTTAGCATTTTTGTCATTTTTGCCATGATTATTGTGTGCATGATATGCCCTGATGCTCTACATATGTTTTGTTAAGGGTTTTGCCATCTCTCCAGAGGTGCAACCCATGTATTTTTGTGATGTGTGTGGTGTCTAGTGCAATCTTGCCAAGTGAGGCACTTGTTAATTCTGATTTCAGGGACTTAGCAATTCCACTAAGTACTTGAGCCGTTTAGTTCATGATGCCATATGTTCTTGTTGTTTCCTAGTGATCCGTGTCTCTTTTGAGGATGATCAATAAGGATGTTTTGTTAATCTTGTAGTGCTCTATCCATCCATGTCTTTGTTTGAAATTATGGAGCACCCTAGTTTGAGTCAATCGAGCTCTATTTTTGCTGCTTTGTGAATCTGGGCAGATTGTCAACTTGTTTGCAATTTTGCCGATGTTGTTGTAGTTGATCCGTGCATGCTATGTTATTGTTCTTGCCATGGCTAGCTTGAATTTTGTGTGTTCTTGATGGGTGTATGCTTAGCTAGTCATGACTTGCACCGTAGTGAGTGCATCGAGCTCGTAACCATGCCTACTTGATATATGTTTTCAGCATGCTCCAGTTTTCACTGTCTGAGAACTGATTATGCTTTTGCCATGTTCACATGCTTGCAATTGTATTTTCTGGTCCCTTTTGGCTCAAGGTCACTAAGGGACTTTTGTTAAGATCTTTGAATAGCTCCATGCCATGCTTTACTTTGCCATGTTCAGCTCCTGTAGCATGTAGTTTTGTTGCTCCGAAGAGTGCTACCTGATCTGAAATTTCATACAAGTGTTAATTTCACTAAGTCTGAGATCTGTTTACCATATGCATTTTTGCCATGCTTGTTTGAACCTGTTAATGGATGATTTGGCCGTAGCTTAGTGCTAGACTTTTGTTAAGCATCTTGAATGTATCCCTGCCATGTATTTTGTTGTCATGTTTGAGTGTTGTAGCATGTTCATCTCATTGCATTAGATGGCTACTTGCTGTAAATCGCAGACCGGTGTCATATTTGAATCGCTTGCCATTTCCAAACCATAACTCCGATTCCGGCGTTCTTTATATTGTTTTCAAGCGATTTCATCTCATCTTTCCAGTGGCACACTTGGTTTTCCAAGTTGAGGCCAGGGTCATGCATTCCTTGTCACCTCTTGCATATGCATCCCGCATCGCATCCCGCATAGCATACCATCCTTGCATCATATTGTTTGATCCTTGCACGTGGTTGATTGTGTCCTTGTTGCTTGTTTGTCTTGTTTGGGTAGAGCCGGGAGACGAGTTCGCTAATGAGGAGCCCGTTGAGTTTGCTCTCGAGGATGCAGTCAACTCTGACAACTTTGCAGGCAAGATGATCATACCCTCGAAATCACTACTATCTTTGCTATGCTAGTTTGCTCGCTCTTTTGCTATACCAATGCTATGATGCCTACCACTTGCTTTCAAGCCTCCCAAATTGCCATGTCAAACCTCTAACCCACCATGTCCTAGCAAACTGTTGATTGGCTATGTTACCGCTTTGCTCAGCCCCTCTTATAGCGTTGCTAGTTGCAGGTGAAGATTGGAGACCGTTCCTTGTTGGAACATTTATTTACTTTTTGGGATATCATTATATTGCCATGTTATCTTAATGCATCTATATACTTGGTGAAGGGTGGAAGGCTCGGCCTCTCGCCTAGTGTTTTGTTCCACTCTTGCCGCCTTAGTTTCGGTCATATCGGTGTTATGTTCCCGGATTTTGCGTTCCTTACGCGGTTGGGTTATAATGGGAACCCCTTGATAGTTCATCTTGATTAAAGCTTTTCCAGCAATGCCCAACCTTGGTTTTACCATTTGCCACCTAGCCCCTTTTCCCCTTGGGTTTCCGGAGCCCGAGGGTCATCTTATTTTAAACTCCCCCGGGCCAGTGCTCCTCTGAGTGTTGGTCCAACCTAGAGCCCCTTGCAGCGCCACCTCGGGGAAACTCGAGGGCTGGTTTTAGTTGTACGGATTGCTTATCTGAGTGTGCCCTGAGAACGAGATATGTGCAGCTCCTATCGGGATTTGTAGGCACATTCGGGCGGTGTTGCTGGTCTTGTTTTAACCTGTCGAAGTGTCTTCAAGAACCGAGATACCGAGTCTGATCGGTACGTCTCGGGAGGGGGTCTATTCCTTCGTTGACCTGAGAGCTTGTCATGGGCTAAGTTGGGACTCCCCTGCAGGGATTTGAACTTTCGAAAGTCGTGCCCGCGGTTATGGGCAGATGGGAATTTGTTAATGTCCGGTTGTTGATAACTTGAACCTTAACTTAATTTAAAATGAATCAATCGTGTGTGTTACTGTGATGGCCTCTTCTCGGCGGAGTCCGGGAAGTGGACACGGTGTTGGAGTAATGTTTGCGCAGGTTGTCCTCTAGTTTCCCGCTCGTGCTTTGCCTCCTCTTCTCGCTCTCTTTTGCGAATAAGTTAGCCACCATATATGCTAGTCGCTTGCTGCAGCTCCACATATATTTTCTACCTTGCCATACCTATAAGCTTAAATAGTCTTGATCGCGAGGGTGCGAGATTGCTGTGTCCCTGTGGCTCACAGATTACTATTACACCAGATGCAGGGCCTGATGATTCCGCTCCAGGTGATGCGCTCGAGCTCAAGTGGGAGTTTGATGAGGACTCTCAATGTTACTATGTTTCCTTTCCTGATGATCAGTAGTGGTGCCCAGTTGGGGGTCATCGGGACCGTCGCATGTTGGGTTATCTTTTATTTTGGCGCCGTAGTCGGGCCATGAGTGTTTAGATGATGTATGTTATTTATGTACTTGATTGACGTGGCGAGTGTAAGCAACTATGTTATCCCTTTTTTTATTATCTATATTACATGGGATGTTTGTGATGATTGCCGGACTTGCGACATATGCCTTCAATGCGATTATGCCTCTAAGTCGTGCCTCGACACGTGGGAGATATAGTCGCATCGAGGGTGTTACAATACCCTCCGATACTACTCATAGATTCATCAAAATAAGCAAACAACACATAGAAAACAGAATCTGTCAAAAACAGAACAGTCTGTAGTAATCTGGATCTAACGTATACTTCTGGAACACCAAAAATTCTAAAAAATATTGCTGGACGTGAGTAGTGTATCTATTAATCATCCTCAAAAAGAATCAACTAATTAGCACTCTCTAGTAAAACATAGCAGCAAATCTCGTGAGCTCTAAAGTTTCTGTTTTTTACAGCAAGATCGCAAAGACTTGCCCCAAGTCTTCCCCAAGATAGCCACCATACTTGCTAGTCGCTTGCCGCAGCTCCACTTATATTTACCTTGCCATACCTATAAGCTTAAATAGTCTTGATCGTGAGGGTGCGAGATTGCTGAGTCTCTGTGGCTCACAGATTACTATTACACCAGATGCAGGGCCTGATGATTCCGCTCCAGGTGACGCGCTCGAGCTCAAGTGGGAGTTCGACGAGGACTCTCAATGTTACTATGTTTCCTTTCCTAATGATCAGTAGTGGTGCCCAGTTGGGGGTGATCGGGACCGTGTCGCATGTTGGGTTATCTTTTATTTTGGCGCCGTAGTCGAGCCATGAGTGTTTGGATGATGTATGTTATTTATGTACTTGATTGATGTGGCGAGTGTAAGCCAACTATGTTATCCATTTTTTTTATTATCTATATTACATGGGATGTTTGTGATGATTGCCTGACTTGCGACATATGCCTTCAATGCGATTATGCCTCTAAGTCGTGCCTCGACACGTGGGAGATATAGTCGCATCGAGGGTGTTACAAGTTGGTAATCAGAGCCTTCCCCGACCTTAGGAGCCCCATTGCTTGATCGTTTTAGCAGCCGAGTTGTGTCCAGAAAAATGTTTTGAGTCATTTAGGAATTATATATCGGAGAGTTTAGGAATTCTTTTTACTTCCCAGTCTCCTCATCGCTCTAGTAAGGCATCCTGACGAAGAGTTTTGACTCTTCTCTTCTCAAATTTCACTAAAAAAATTCTTTAGGATCACGCAGGTATTTTGGAATTGTTCCGATGGTTTTATGATGAGAACATTGTCTTGGTGCCTCCTGTCAGGGGTTTTGTGGAAGTGTCTCGGGGAGTTGAGCTCTGAGGTGTTGTCGTCATAATTTTATCATTGCAGTTCTAGAATACCTGAGTTTAGTACGCCGACATCGAAAATCTCTTTTATGCAGTTCGTTGGTGAGATAACCTCGACGCCGCCCAGTACTGGGGCGGGAGTTCGGGAGTATCGCCATAACTTGTATAACGGATGCTTTTCGAAGGTTGAGGTAGATGGTTTCCGAAGTTTTTCTCGGTTATGTGTTGAAGGATGGATACAGCTGGATGTAGGATTTGCTAGATTTGGGTGAGATATTATGCTTCCCCTGTATCCCCAACACCTGATTGCATAACCGAAAAGGTTCGGGAGTTTCATAGGTGGGAATTCTCGTAGCTCTAGTTCTTCTTCCACGAATATTGGTTTGAGATTGGGATTTCTTACCGATTATTCGTTCTTGAGCCATACCTTGTTGATTTATTTCTCTACCTTAATTCTACGTGGCTTCTCAATTTATGGATAGGTGACCATTTCAAGAGGAATGCATTCGTTCATTTTGTTCGGATGTGAAGACTTTATGTTGCAATTTTCATTCCATTGGATTCAGCTTCATTTTATCTGTCTAGGTGCTAACGGTGGTCAACCTCTTCAGGATGGCTCCCGCTAAGAGTACTAGTCAGAATCAGAATCAAGATCCGCCACCACCTCCACCTCCTCCGGAGGCATGGCAAGCTGTGATGGCCGCAACCAATGCAAACACACAGTTGATCATGCAAATTCTCCAAGAGCGCAATCAAGGCAACCAAGGGAATCAAGGAAACAATCAGAATCACTTTGCTACACTCAACCAGTTCCTTGCTAACGGGCTAAAGACTTTCAGCAATTGTGTTGAGGCAACCGATGTTGACGATTGGCTTGTGGATCTGTGCAAGCATTTCGAGTGTAGTAACGTCAGGCCTGAAGATTTCGTCAAGTTCGCTTCCTTCCAACTCAAAGATCAAGCTACAGAATGGTTCCAGCAGTACAAGGACTCCAGAGGTGGACGTGTTATCACTTGGGATGAATTTCGTCAAGATTTCCGAGCTCATCACATCCCTTATAGCGTGGTTGAAAGTAAGCGTGAGGAATTCCGCAACCTGAAGCAAGGCTCTTTGTCTGTCTATGACTACAACAAGTTGTTCCAGAAGCTCGCCCGCTTTGCCAAGCAGGACGTCCCTGATGAGAAGAGCATGATATACCAGTTCAGAGGTGGTCTCATAGAAGAAATTCAGCTAGCTCTTGTCCTCTTTGAGCCCTTGAGGTACAATGAGTTCTACAACATGGCATTGAAGCAAGAGGCCGCTCAACTGAGGTGTGATGCTTCCAAGAAGCGAGTCAGAGATGTTACTCCTTCTTCCTCTACTCAAGTGGCCAAGCAACAGAAGTATTGGCTTCCTCCTCCTCCGTTCCGTCAGCCGTATCAGCAAAAGAGCAAAGGTGGCAATGGTTCTTCCCACCCACCCAACCCTGGCTTTCAGAACAAGACTTCGTCTCAAGCTCCAAGATCGAGTGCTCAGTACCACCGTCCGCTTTCAGAGGTCACGTGCAACAAGTGCCAACAGAAGGGTCACTATGCCAACAAGTGTTTCAACCAGAGGCGTCTTCCTCCTCCTCCTCCTGTGAGATCGGCAAGTACAGCTGTGGTCAAGCATAACCCCAAGTACGCCAAGGTCAATATGGTGAATGCAGCTCAGGTAGAGGATTCATCAGATGTCATCATGGGTAACCTTCCTGTTAACGATATTCCTGCAAGAGTTCTTTATGACACTGGTGCATCGCATTGTTTCATGTCGAGACCTTTTGCATCTAAGCATGATTTAGTTACTCAAGTGTTGTCGAAACCGTTGGCTATTGTTTCTCCGGCCCGTCAAATGACATCTCGAGTATGTGTTCCGGATGTTGCATTCACTTTGGGTGACTATAAGTTCTTGTCCTCTCCAAATGTTCTGGGTGACTCGGATATTGATCTTATTCTCGGAATGGATTGGCTTTCCAAGCACAAGGCTCAGCTTGATTGTGCAGCCAAGCAGATTCAATTGACTCATTCGTCCGAGGATGTAATTGTCTTTGCTGCTCGTGATGACACCATCCGTCTGTTTTCTCTCAATGAGAAGGGTGAACTAGATGCTATCTCGCAAATTCCAGTCATTTGCGAATATCAAGACATCTTTCCAGAAGAGCTTCCAGGAATGCCTCCGCACCGGCCAGTTGAATTTGTCATTGATCTTGAGCCCGGCACGGAGCCTATTTGGAAACGTCCTTACAAGCTCGGACCTGAAGAGTTGAAGGAGCTGAAGAAGCAACTCGATATTCAAGAGAAAATGGGTCTCATCCGGCCTAGTTCTTCTCCGTTGGGTTGTGGTGTTCTTTTTGTGAAGAAGAAGGATGGAACTGACCGACTTTGTGTTGATTACCGTCCATTGAACAAGAAGACTATAAAGAACAAATACCCACTTCCCAACATCAACGAGCTGTTCAAACAACTCAAAGGTGCCCAAGTATTCTCCAAGCTTGATCTCCATATGGGTTATCATCAGATTCGAATCCGTGAGCAAGATATTCCCAAGACGGCTTTCAGGACAAGCTATGGTTCATATGAATACACCATCATGTCTTTTGGCCTCGTCAACGCTCCTTCGACTTTCTCTCACATGATGAACTTCATCTTCAACGCCTACACCAATGACTTTGTTTTGGTCTATCTCGACGACATTCTGGTTTTCTTGAAGAATAAGGAAGATCATGCGAAGCACTTGCATTTGGTACTCGATAAGCTCAGAGAACATCAGTTCTATGCCAAGTTCTCCAAGTGCGAATTTTGGCTCGATGAGGTTCTTTATCTTGGTCATATCATCTCTGCCAAGGGCATTTCCGTGAATCCAGAGAAGGTGTCTGCAATTGTGAATTGGGAACCTCCTCAGAATGTGAAGCAACTCCGTAGCTTCCTCGGTCTCGCAAGCTATTGTCGAAGATTCGTTGAAAACTTTTCTAAGATCGCGAAGCCTCTCTCAAATCTTCTCCATAAGCACGTCAAGTACGTTTTGTCTCCGGAGTGTGACATTGCTTTCAACACTTTGAAAGAGAAGTTCATCACTGCTCCAGTTCTGACTCCGCCTGATGAATCCAAGCCATACGAGGTCTTTTGTGATGCCTCTCTCCAAGGTCTCGGTGCAGTGTTGATGCAAGAGAAGAAAGTTGTTGCTTATACCTCTCGCCAGTTGAAGCCTAATGAGAAGAACTACCCCACTCATGATCTCGAGTTGGCGGCAGTTGTGCATGCTCTTTTGACTTGGAGACATCTCTTATTGGGAAGAAAAGTGGACATCTTCACTAATCATAAGAGTCTCAAGTACATCTTCACTCAGCCTAATCTGGCAAACTCGATGGGTCGAAATGATTCAAGAGTATAATCCGAGTATCGAGTATACTCCAGGCAAGGCTAATGTGATTGCTGACGCTTTGAGGAGAAAGGCTTATTGCAACAGCCTGATTCTTAAGCCTTATCAACCCGACCTTTGTGAAGCTTTCCGCAAACTTAATCTGCAAGTTGTTCCTCAAGGTTTCCTCGCCAACCTTAAAGTCTCTCCTACCTTGGAAGACCAGATTCGCCAAGCTCAGCTTCTTGATGTTATGGTGAAAAAGGTGAAGATTGGGATTGCCAAGAGTCAACCCAAGTACAAGTGCTACCGCCTTGATGACAAGGATACTCTCTTCTTCGAGGATCGTATTGTGGTACACAAAGGTGATCTTCGTAAAGTGATCATGAATGAGGCTCACAATTCTCTCCTCTCCATCCACCCTGGGAGTACGAAGATGTATCAGGACCTCAAGCAGGCTTATTGGTGGACTCGAATGAAGCGCGAGATTGCTCAATTCGTGAATGAGTGTGATGTCTGCAGAAGAGTGAAGGCAGAACACCAAAGGCCAGCTGGTCTCCTCCAACCTCTTGCCATTCCAGAATGGAAGTTTGACCACATTGAATTGGACTTCGTGACTGGGTTTCCAAAGTCCAAACATGGCAATGATGCTATATTCATTGTCATCGACAAAATCACTAAAGTGGCTCACTTTCTGCCTATCAAAGAGTCGATCACTGCAGCTCAATTGGCGGAACTCTATACCTCTCGTATTGTCTCTCTGCACGGTATTCCTCTAGTGATCTCTTCAGACCGTGGCAGCATATTTACCTCCAAGTTTTGGGATTCTTTTCAGAAGGCCATGGGCACCAACATCCGCTTCAGCACAGCTTTCCATCCTCAAACTAGCGGTCAAGTCAAGCGTGTCAACTAGATTCTTGAAGATATGCTCAGGGCTTGTTTGATCTCCTTCGGCAAGAAGTGGGAGGATTGTCTTCCTTATGCTGAATTCTCCTACAACAACAGTTTTCAAGAAAGTTCGGGCAAGGCCCCATTTGAAATTCTGTATGGCAGGAAGTGTCGTACCCCTCTCAACTGGTCTAAAACCGGTGAATGTCAGCTTTTGGGTAATGACTTAATCACAGAGGCAGAAGAAATGTGCAAAGTCATTCAAGATAACCTCAAAGCAGCCCAATCCCGCTAGAAGAGCTACTATGACACTAAGCACCGTGATTTGGTTTTCGAGATCGGAGGTCATGTTTACCTCCGCGTCTCTCCTATGAAAGGTACTCGTCGCTTCGGTATCAAAGGGAAGCTTTACCCTAGATACGTGGGACCTTTCAAGATTGTCAGCAAGAGAGGCGATCTCGCCTATCAACTCGAGCTTCCTTCAAACTTTGCAAATGTTCATGATGTGTTCCATGTCTCTCAGCTCCGAAAGTGCTTCAAGACTCCTGACCGCAACGTAAACTTCGAGGACATTGAGCTCCAAGAAGATCTCTCTTATCGTGAGCACCCAGTTGCTATTCTTGAAGAGACTGAACGCAAGACTCGCAATAAGTCAATCAAATTCCTCAAAGTCAAGTGGTCACACCATTCCGACCGTGAAGCTACCTGGGAACGCGAGGATCACCTCCGTTCTGAGTACCCGGCGTTCTTTCAGTCCTAGATCTCGGGACGAGATCCTTTCGTAGTGGTGGAGTGTTGTAACACCCCGGATGTAACTTTCCCAATTTGTACTCCAACTCTTGCCGTTTTCGGCGTTAAGTTATTTTATTTTCCCGGGTTCGCGTCTTTTTCTCCATGTGTTGTTATCGTTGTCATGCATCTCATATCATGTCATCATGTGCATCGCATTTGCATACGTGTTCATCTCATGCATTCGAGCATTTTCCCCATTGTCCGTTTTGCATTCTGGTGCTTCGTTCTCCTCCGGTGGTCTTTTCTACCTTTCTTTTGTGTGTGGGGATTAAACATTTCCGGATTGGACCGAGACTTGCTAAGTGTCCTTGGTTTACTACCGGTAGACCGCCTGTCAAGTTTCGTATCATTTGGACTTCGTTTGATACTCCAACGGTTAACCGAGGGACCGAAAGGCCTCGTGTGTGTTGCAGCCCAACACCCCTCCAATTTGGCCCAAAACCCACCTAAACCTGCTCCATCATCTAGAGCGTTCGATCACGATCGCGTGGCCTAAAACCGCACCTCATTTGGACTCTCCTAGCTCCCTCTACCTCTATTTAAAGTCCCCTCCCGAAATTCGCCGATCTTCCCCTTCCTCTTACCCTAAAAATCCACCGCGCCGCGCCGGACACGTCCGTGCCGGCCGGACACCGTCCGCCGCCCGCCCGCACCAGTGGCAGGCTGCCACGTGGCACCTCCGCCGCCAGCCGCCGCTGCGGCCCGGGAGCCCGGAGCCGGCCCCCGCGGCCCGCTCCCTCGCCCCGCCTCCTCGCGCCCGAGGCTTGGCCGGACCGCGCCGCCACGCCACCCGGTCATCGCCGCGCCGCCGCCTCGACCGCGCCGCCCCGCCGCCACCGCCTCGCCGCGCGCCGCTGCCCGCCCGCCTCGCGCCGCCGCCCGCCCGCCTCGCGCCGCCGCCCGGCCCGGATCCGGCGAGATCCGGCCGGCCCTTGCTTCCCCGAGTTCTCCGGCGAGCTCCGGCGTACAGGAACTCTAGAGAACCTCCCGACCAACCTCGGATTGCGTGCAAATCTCAGATCTGGAATTTTCGGTCGACTTTTTCCCTCCTAACCCTAGCTCAAGTGCCCATGTTCATAGCATCGTATCTCCTCATCTGTAGCTCCGATTTGGGCATATAGCATATCAAATTGTTCGACTCAGAGAGTACATCATTTCATTCCATTGCATCATTTTCATTTGAGTTCATCTTGATGCCCGAAATGCTGATAGAAGAGGGCTACTTGAGTTAATTGTCAGATCTGCTAATCCATTTAGCTTTTTTGTCATTTTTGCCATGATTATTGTGTGCATGATATGCCCTGATGCTCTACATATGTTTTGTTAAGGGTTTTCCCATCTCTCCAGAGGTGCAACCCATGTATTTTTGTGATGTGTGTGGTGTCTAGTGCAATCTTGCCAAGTGAGGCACTTGGTAATTCTGATTTCAGGGACTTAGCAATTCCACTAAGTCCTTGAGCCGTTTAGTTCATGATGCCATATGTTCTTGTTGTTTCCTAGTGATCCGTGCCTCTTTTGAGGATGATCAGTAAGGATGTTTTGTTAATCTTGTAGTGCTCTATCCATCCATGTCTTTGTTTGCAATTATGGAGCACCCTAGCTTGAGTCAATCGAGCTCTACTTTTGCTACTTTGTGAATCTGGGCAGATTGTCAACTTGTTTGCAATTTTGCCGATGTTGTTGTAGTTGATCCGTGCATGATATGTTATTGTTCTTTCCATGGATAGCTTGCATTTTGTGTGTTCTTGATGGGTGTATGCTTAGCTAGTCATGACTTGCACCGTAGTGAGTGCATCGAGCTCGTAACCATGCCTACTTGATATCTGTTTTCAGCATACTCCAGTTTTCACTAAGTCTGTGAACTGATTATGCTTTTGCCATGTTCACATGCTTGCAATTGTATTTTCTGATCCCTTCTGGCTCAAGGTCACTAAGGGACTTTTGTTAAGCTCTTTGAGTAGCTCCATGCCATGCTTTACTTTGCCATGTTCAGCTCCTGTAGCATGTAGTTTTGTTGCTTCAAAGAGTGCTACCTGATCTGAAATTTCAGGCAAGTGTTAATTTCACTAAGTCTGAGATCTGTTTACCATATGCATTTTTGCCATGCTTGTTTGAACCTGTTAATTGATGATTTGGCCGTAGCTTAGTGCTAGACTTCTGTTAAGCATCTTTAATGCATCCCTGCCATGTATTTTGTTGTCATGTTTGAGTGTTGTAGCATGTTCATCTCATTGCATTTAGATGGCTACTTGCTGTAAATCGCAGACCGGTGTCATATTTGAATCGCTTGCCATTTCCAAACCGTAACTCCGATTCTGGTGTTCTTTATATCGTTTTCAAGCGATTTCATCTCATCTTTCCCGTGGCACACTTGGTTTTCCAAGTTGAGGCCAAGGTCATGCATTCCTTGTCACTTCTTGCATATGCATCCCGCATAGCATACCATCCTTGCATCATATTGTTTGATCCTTGCACGTGGTTGATTCTGTCCTTGTTGCTTGTTTTTCTTGTTTGGGTAGAGTCGGGAGATGAGTTCGCTAATGAGGAGCCCGTTGAGTTTTCTCTCGAGGATCCAGTCAACTCTGACAACTTTGCAGGCAAGATGATCATACCCTCGAAATCACTACTATCTTTGCTATACTAGTTTGCTCGCTCTTTTGCTATGCCAATGCTACGATGCCTACCACTTGCTTTCAAGCATCCCAAATTGCCATGTCAAACCTCTAACCCACCATGTCCAAGCAAACCATTGATTGGCTATGTTACCGCTTTGCCCAGCCCCTCTTATAGCGTTGCTAGTTGCAGGTGAAGATTGGAGACCGTTCCTTGTTGGAACATTTATTTACTTGTTGGGATATCATTATATTGCCATGTTATGTTAATGCATCTATATACTTGGTGAAGGGTGGAAGGCTCGGCCTCTCGCCTAGTGTTTTGTTCTACTCTTGCCGCCTTAGTTTCCATCATATCGGTGTTATGTTCCCGGATTTTGCGTTCCTTACGCGGTTGGGTTATAATGGGCACCCCTTGATAGTTCATCTTGATTAAAGCTTTTCCAGCAATGCCCAACCTTGGTTTTACCATTTGCCACCTAGCCCCTTTTCCCCTTGGGTTTCCGGAGCCCGAGGGTCATCTTATTTTAAACCCCCCCCGGGCCAGTGCTCCTCTAAGTGTTGGTCCAACCTAGAGCCCCTTGCAGCGCCACCTCGGGGAAACTCGAGGGCTGGTTTTAGTTGTACGGATTGCTTATCTGAGTGTGCCCTGAGAACGAGATATGTGCAGCTCCTATCGGGATTTGTCGGCACATTCGGGCGGTGTTGCTGGTCTTGTTTTAACCTGTCGAAGTGTCTTGAAGAACCGAGATACCGAGTCTGATCGGTACGTCTCGGGAGGAGGTCTATTCCTTCGTTAACCGTGAGAGCTTGTCATGGACTAAGTTGGGACTCCCCTGCAGGGATTTCAACTTTCGAAAGCCGTGCCCACGGTTATGGGCAGATGGGAATTTGTTAATGTCCGGTTGTAGATAACTTGAACCTTAACTTAATTTAAAATGAATCAATCGTGTGTGTTACCGTGATGGCCTCTTCTCGGCGGAGTCCGGGAAGTGGACACGGTGTTGGAGTAATGTTTGCGCAGGTTGTCCTCTAGTTTCTCGCGCGCGCTTTGCCTCCTCTTGTCGCTCTCTTTTGCGAATAAGTTAGCCACCATATATGCTAGTCGCTTGCTGCAGCTCCACATATATTTTTTACCTTGCCTTACCTATAAGCTTAAATAGTCTTGATCGCGAGGGTGCGAGATTGCTGAGTCCCTATGGCTCACAGATTACTATTACACCAGATGCAGGGCCTTATGATTCCGCTCTAGGTGATGCGCTCGAGCTCAAGTGGGAGTTTGACGAGGAGTCTCAACATTATTATGTTTCCTTTCCTGATGATCAGTAGTGGTGCCCAGTTGGGGGTGATCGGGACCGTGTCGCATGTTGGGTTATCTTTTATTTTGGCGCCGTAGTCGGGCCATGAGTGTTTGGATGATGTATGTTATTTATGTACTTGATTGACGTGGCGAGTGTAAGCCAACTATGTTATCCCTTTTTTATTATCTATATTACATGGGATGTTTGTGATGATTGCCTGACTTGCGACATATGCCTTCAATGCGATTATGCCTCTAAGTCGTGCCTCGACACATGGGAGATATAGTCGCATCGAGGGTGTTACAATACCCTCCGATACTACTCATAGATTCATCAAAATAAGCAAACAACACATAGAAAACAGAATCTGTCAAAAACAGAACAGTCTGTAGTAATCTGGATCTAATGTATACTTCTGGAACACCAAAAATTCTAAAAAATATTGCTGGACGTGAGTAGTGTATCTATTAATCATCTTCAAAAAGAATCAACTAAGTAGCACTCTCTAGTAAAACATAGCAGCAAATCTCGTGAGCGCTAAAGTTTCTGTTTTTTACAGCAAGATCGCAAAGACTTTCCCCAAGTCTTCCCAAAGGTTCTACTTGGCACGAACACTAATTAAAACATAAAAACTCAATCATAACAGAGGCTAGATAAATTATTTACTACTAAACAGGAACAAAAATAAAGGAACAAAAATAAAAATTGGGTTGCCTCCCAACGAGCGCTATCGTTTGACGCCCCTAGCTAGGCATGATGATTTCAACGATGCTCACATAAAAGATAAGAATTGAAACACAAAGAGAGCATCATGAAGAGTATGACTAGCACATTTAAGTCTAACCCACTTCCTATGCATAGGGATTTTGTGAGCAAACAACTTGTGGGAACAAGAATCAACTTGCATAGGAGGGTGAAACAAGCATAACTTTGAAACTTTAAGCACATAGAGAGGAAACTTGATATTATTGCAATTCCTACAAGCATATATTCCTCCCTCATAATAATTTTTAGTAGCATCATGAATGAATTCAACAATATAAACATCACATAAAGCATTGCTTTCATGATCTACAAGCATAAAAAATTTACTACTCTCCACATAAGCAAAATTCTTCTCATTCAGAATAGTGTGAGTATCACAAAAAACTCGAATACTACAAATTGTTTCCACATTAAAAGAGTAATGTTCAGAAAAAGGGTAATCATAATCATGACATGTTTTATAAATATAATCATCACTACTTTTTATGGCATAAGTGTCATCACAATAATCATCATAAGTAGCAACTTTGTTCTCATCATAATCAATTGAAACCTCTTCCAAGATAGTGGAATCATTACTAAAAAAAGTCATGACCTCTCCAAATCCACTTTCATAATTGTCACAATAAGATTCAACACCTTCCAAAATAGTGGGATCATTACTTCCTAAAGTTGACACTCTTCCAAACCCACTTTCATCAATATAACTATCATAAATAGGAGGCATGCTATCATCATAATAAATTTGCATATCAAAACTTGGGAGGTAAAAAATATCATCTTCATGAAACATAGCATCCCCAAGCTTGGGACAAACATTAATTGCAGAAAATACATTCTCAAACATGTCATTCTCATCAAACATAGCATCGCCAAGCTTGGGCCTTTCATATCATAAGCATAATCACTCTCATCACAATGAGTAATAGGAGCAACATCATTTGGGAGGGATACATTTTTACTTTGCTTCTCCGTCTTTCTTTTTCTTCTTCACATCATGTGTGGGTTTAATCCTCTTTTTGGAGCTCCTTATTAATGACATTGGTTGAATAAGAGGCTCCTCCTCATTACCTGATTCATCATAAGAAATAATAGGACAATATTGGGAAGTCTCTTCCCTTTCATTAGTATTCTCTTCATCTTCTATTTGTTTTATTGTCTTTATGTAATTGGCAATATAAGGATATTCAATGCAATTCACCGCACAATACATAAAAATTTCTTCTAGAATAAAATCAAGAAATCTATCAAGATTAAATTTTGGAATACCCTAAGTTATACGTTTCATTTCTTCATACCACAAAAGAAGACTAAGCTCTTTATGATGCTCAAGGGTAATCAAGTTATCACAATTTTTGGACACGATTTGATCATGAAACAAATAGCATTGGAGCTTTAAATGACCATGTTCATTGCAAAGTTCACAAGGATGGTGATAAATATTTAATCTTTCGGCACAATCATCTAGCCTTTCTTGCAACCATTTAGTTTCCAAATACTTATGCCTCTTGCAAAATCTATCTTCCCTGTTTGGTATGTGCTTGCAAGCTCTATGTATTCCACAAAAGTTGACATGCTTATAAGAGACATTTTCATCATGACTAGTGCTATCATCATTAGTACTATGGATATTCAAAGAGTTCATACTAATAACATTGCAATCATGCTCATCATTCAAAGATTTAGTGCCAAACATTCTAATGCATTCTTCTTCTAACACTTAGGCACAATTATTGGAATCCTTATTTTCATGAAAGATATTAAAAAGATGAAGCATATGAGGTACCCTCAATTCCATTTTTATATAGTTTTCTTTTGTAAAATAAACTAGTGATAAAACAAGAAATAAAAAGATTCGATTGCAAGATCTAAAGATATACCTTCAAGCGCTAACCTCCCGGGCAACGACGCCACAAAAGAGCTTGCTGTCTACTACACAACCTTCTTCTTGTAGACGTTGTTGGGCCTCCAAGTGCAGAGGTTTGTAGGACAGTAGCAAATTTCCCTCAAGTGGATCACCTAAGGTTTATCAATCTGTGGGAGGCGTAGGATGAAGATGGTCTCTCTCAAGCAACCCTGCAACCAAATAACAAAGAGTCTCTTGTGTCCCCAACACACCCAATACAATGCTAAATTGTATAGGTGCACTAGTTCGGAGAAGAGATGGTGATACAAGTGCAATATGGAAATATGAAAACAGCAAGGTAACTAATGAGAAAAGTGAGCACAAACGGTATTGCAATGCTAGGAAACAAGGCCTAGGGTTCATACTTTCACTAGTGCAAGTTCTCTCAACAACAATAACATAATTGGATCATATAACAATCACTCAATATGCAACAAAGAGTCACTCCAAAGTCACTAAGAGCGGAGAACAAACGAAGAGATTATTGTAGGGTACGAAACCACCTCAAAGTTATTCTTTCTGATCGATCTATTCAAGAGTCCGTAGTAAAATAACATGAAGCTATTATTTCCGTTCGATCTATCATAGAGTTTGTACTAGAATAACACCTTAAGACACAAATCAACCAAAACCCTCATGTCACCTAGATACTCCAATGTCACCTCAAGTATCCGTGGGTATGATTATACGATATGCATCACACAATCTCAGATTCATCTGTTCAACCAACACAAAGAACTTCAAAGAGTGCCCCAAAGTTTCTACCGGAGAGTCAAGATGAAAACGTGTGACAACCCCTATGCATAAGTTCACTAGGTCACGGAACTCACAACTTGATCACCAAAACATACATCAAGTGGATCACGTGATATCCCATTGTCACCACAGATAAGCACATGCAAGACATGCATCAAGTGTTCTCAAATCCTTAAAGACTCAATCCGATAAGATAACTTGAAGGGAAAACTCAATTCATCACAAGAGAGTAGAGGGGGAGAAACATCATAACATCCAACTATAATAGCAAAGCTCGCGATACATCAAGATCGTATCATCTCAAGAACACGAAGAGGGAGAGAGATCAAACACATAGATACTGGTACATACCCTCAGCCCCGAGGGTGAACTACTCCCTCCTCGTCATGGAGAGCTCCTGGATGATGAAGATGGCCACCGGAGAGGGATTCCCCCCTCTGTCAGGGTGCATGAACATGTCTAGATTGGTTTTCGATGGCTACGGAGGCTTCTAGCGGCGGAACTCCCGATCTAGGTTTCTTTCTAGAAGTTTTGGGTTATATAAGAGTTGTTGGAGTCAGGAACAAGGCAGGGTGGTCTCTAGGATGTCCATGAGGCAGGGGGGCGCGCCCGAGGGGTGGGCGCGCCCACCACCCTCGTGGACAGCCTGAGACTCTTCTGGCCCAATTCTTTTACTTCCTGGCCTTCCTCTGGTCCAAAAATAAGTTCCGTGAAGTTTCAGGTCAATTGGACTCCGTTTGGTTTTTCTTTTCTGCGATAATCAAAAACAACGAAAAAACAGAAACTGGCACTGGGCTCTAGGTTAATAGGTTAGTCCCAAAAATCATATAAAATAGCATATAAAACATCCATGGTTGATAATATAATAGCATGGAACAATCAAAAATTATAGATACGTTGGAGACGTATCAACACACTCCATCATTGTCATATTGCTTTGCATGATCATGTAGTTGACATCGTATTTGTGGCAAAGCCACTTTCATAATTGTTTCATACATGTCGCTCTTGATTCATCGCATATCGCGGTACGCCACAGGAGGCATTCACATAGAGTCATATTTTTGTTCTAGTATCGAGTTGTAACAATGAGTTATGAGTAAATAAAATTGTGATGATCATCATTGCTAGAGCATTGTCCCATGCGAGGAAAAGAAAAGAGGCCAAAGAAGCCCAAATAAAAAAATGAGAGAAAAAGAGATAAGGGACAATTTTACTATCCTTTTTCCACACTTGTGCTTAAAAATAGCACCATGGTCTTCATGATAAAGAGTTTCTTATTTTTTCACCTTCATATACTAGTGGGAATTTTTCATTATAGAACTTGGCTTGTATATTCAAATGATGGGCTTCCTCAAAATGCCCTAGGTATTCATGAGAAAGCAAGTTGGATGCACACCCACTTAGTTTCTTTAGATGAGCTTTCATACACTTATAGCTGTAGTGCATCCGTTGCATGGCAATCCCTACTCCTCGCATTGACATTAATTGATGGGCATGTCCATAGCCCATTGATTAGCCGCGTCAATGTGAGACTTTCACCTTTTTTTCTTCTCACATAACCCCCATCATCATATACTATTCCACCTATAGTGCTATATCCATGGCTTGCACTCATGTATTGCATAAGGGTTGAAAAGGCTGAAGCGCGTTAAAAAGTATGAACCAATTGCTCGGCTTTTCATTAGGGTTATGCATGATGGGAACATTTTGTGTGAAGAAAATGAAGCATGGCCAAACTATATGATTTTGTAGGGATGAGCTTTCTTTGGCTATGTTATTTTGAGAAGACATAATTGCTTGGTTAGTATGCTTGAAGTATTATTGTTTTTATGTCAATATTAAACTTTTGTCTTGAATGCTTTGGATCTGAACATTCATGTCACAATAAAGATAATTACATTGAAAATTATGTTATGGAGCATTCCACACAAAAAATTCTGTTTTTATCATTTACCTACTCGAGGACGAGCATGAATTAAGCTTGGGGATGCTTGATACGTCTCCAGCGTATCTATAATTTTTTATTGTTCCATGCTATTATATTATCTGTTTTGGATGTTTAATGGATTTTAATATACCTTTTTATATTATTTTTGGGACTAACCTATTAACCGAAAGCCCAGTGAAAATTGTTGTTTTTTTGCCTATTTCAATGTTTCGCAGAAAAGGAATATCAAACAGAATCCAAACGGAATGAAAACTTCGCGAGGATCTTTTTCAGAAGAAACGTGATGCAGGAGACTTGGAGTGGACATCAAGGAAGCAGCGAGGCGGCCACGAGGTAGGAGGGCATGCCCAGGGGGGCCAAGAGCCCCCCACCCTCGTGGGCCCCTCGCAGCTCCACCGACCTACTTCTTTCGCCTATATATACTCTTATACCCTGAAACCTTCGGGGAGAGCCACGAAACACCTTTTCCACCGCCGCAATCTTCTGTACCTATGAGATCCTGTCTTGGGACCTTTTCCGGTGATCTGCCGGAGGGGGATTCGATCACGGAGGGCTTCTACATCAACACCATAGCCTCCCCAATGATGTGTGAGTAGTTTACCACAGACCTTCGGGTCCATAGTTATTATCTAGATAGCTTCTTCTCTCTCTTTGGATCTCAATAAAATTTCTCCTCGATCTTCTTGGAGATATATTCGATGTAACTCTTTTTGTGGTGTGTTTGCCGAGATCTGATGAATAGTGGGTTTATGAACTTGATTATCTATGAATATTATTTGATTCTTCTCAGAATTCTTAAATGCATGATTCGATATCTTTGCAAGTCTCTTCGAATTATCGGTTTAGTTTGTCCAACTAGATTGATCTTTCTTGCAATGGCAGAAGTGCTTAGCTTTGGGTTCAATCTTGCGGTGTCCTTTCCCAGTGACAACAAGGGCAGTAAGGCACGTATTATATTGTTGCCATCAAGGATAAAAAGATGGGGTTTATATCATATTGCTTGAGTTTATCCCTCTACATCATGTCATCTTGCCTAATGCGTTACTCCGTTCTTATGAACTTAATACTCTAGATGCATGTTGGATAGTGATCGATGTGTGGAGTAATAGTAGTAGATGCAGAACCGTTTCGGTCTACTTGTCACGGACGTGATTCCTATATTAATGATCATTGCCTTAGATATCATCATAACTATGCGCTTTTCTATCAATTGCTCAGCAGTAATTTGTTCACCCACCGTAATACATGCTATCTTGAGAGAAGCCACTAGTGAAACCTATGGCCCCCGGGTCTACTTTATATCATATAAGTTTCCAATCTACAATTCTAGTTTGCTATCTATTTTGCAATCTTTATTTTCCAATCTATATCACAAAAATACCAAAAATATTTATCTCATTATCTCCATCAGATCTCACTTTCGTAAGTGATCGTGAAGGAATTGACAACCCCTTTATGCCGTTGGTTGCGATGTTCTTGTTTGTTTCTGTAGGTACCAGGCGACTTGCGTGTAGCCTCCTACTGGACTAATACCTTGGTTCTCAAAAACTAAGGGAAATACTTACGCTACTTTGCTGCATCACCCTTTACTCTTCAAGGGAAAACCAACGCATGCTCAAGAGGTAGCAATAGCACTTGGCGAAGATGCCGAAGTGGTGGTGGTAGTAGCCGTAGCGTCCTCTTGGTGGTGCTTGTCTCGCGGTCTTTTTCTTGTGCTCATGAAGTTTTGCCGTAGCTTGATGTAGAGCTTGTTGGGCCTTGTAGGTAGGTGCATCTCGAGCATCTTCATGTTGATGGTGTTGTCGTCGTACTTGAGCTCGGAGTAGATGTCGTTCATCGTTGTCATGCACATGTTGCTTGGAGGTGACATGTGGATCACGAATGTGATGATGGTCACCACATGGATGTGGACATGGACAAATTGTGCTTGCATCATGTGGGTGCTCTAAAGATGATCGACTTG
Source organism: Triticum dicoccoides (assembly GCF_002162155.2). Classification (NCBI taxonomy): domain Eukaryota; kingdom Viridiplantae; phylum Streptophyta; class Magnoliopsida; order Poales; family Poaceae; genus Triticum; species Triticum dicoccoides. The sequence continues at coordinate 241,931,860 of NC_041386.1, read as the reverse complement.
CTCGCCACCGCCATGAAGATGGCGAAGGGGAAGTAGTGTTGACCAAGGCCCGAATCACCTCCATCCTTGAGAAAGCTTGTTGTCGAAGTAGTCTCTTGTACGTAGCTCGGAGTGTAGTATGTTGATGGCGAGGTTGTTGATGCACTCTCGCAATCTTGATTGTGCGCCTTGCATTTGGCGTTCTAAATTAAAGATTGAAGATTTGGTGATGTAGTTGTTCACCCATGTTGTACCAAGATGATATGGTAAGTATGCAATGCGAAGTATGTCCACTAATTTGCACAAGTGACGTTGTCGGCAATACTCAAAGTCTAATCTCGATGGTAATATATATATAATTGGGATATTGTGGTTATCAATGTATTGGCAAGAGTGTATAATGATGGGATATCATGATACCAAGACGATGTTACCGTTCTTGCTTACGGTATGGTGTCAAAATGGTGGAGTGGTCGTTGCCGTTGACTATTCCATGGCGAAGATGAGCGGCGGTGATGTTGGTGTTGAACCATACCAAAATAGCCGAAACACAATAGAACACGGAACCGCAACTCAAATTCTCAAAGCAAAACGTGACAAATTTTTTAGAGTTGATAGCAGTTAAGCGATGGTGGTGTTTGTGGGAAAAGGAGGTGCTATGCGGAAGTGATGGTCGTATGCGGAAGTGAAAGTGGGCACCGGAGCAAAATTTGGCGAAGGTAAGGCGGAAAACAGGGCGGTGGATGGAGATGTTGCTATCATTTGCCGGATGTCTGGGGTGGCTGGGTGTCCGGGGGTCGGGCCGGATGTCCGGGCTCTGGATCCGTGGATGAACTTGATAAACTCGTGGGGAATTTGAAATTCCGGGGCAAAATTCGAGACATTTTGTGGTTGGAAATTGGTGAAAAGAAGGGGGAAAGCTAGATCTAGTTGCAACACACGAAATCTGCAGATCAAATCCAACAAAACTTCATCACACCAACAAATCACAAAGAATTTTGGGGGCTATTTTTGTGGGGAATTTTTGAATTTGGGACAAAATCAACAAAACAAGGATAGAAAACAAAGGGGGGAGGCTCTGAAATTGTGATCAACCTGGCTCTGATACCAATATGATGTAGGGTGGAACCCTATACGGCTGATCTTTCATGAAAGGAGCTGATCCCGCGATGAACACGAAGAACACAAGGGGAAATCACGAAGGTGAAATACAAGAGAATCACTCAAGCCAACGAGATTAGGTCACACATATGCTAGATCCGAGTACACATAGAGATCACATGGTCCAGATCCAACAAGGTATGATACATAGGGTAACATATTCTTCTCCATGAGGAGGTCTTGAGGTCTTCCTGTTAGGTGTCTTGAATCCAAGTGGATCTTCTTCGAAGAGGTGTCGGTCCCTCACAGTCGAGTAGATGCGGATGGATGAGCGAGGCTCAATCTCACATATGATCTATCACAACGCTAACCCTAGAAAGAGGGAGGAGGATGAGTATATATAGTCTAGGGGGAAAAGGGGTACATGGGCCTCGGCCCTACACTGTGCGTAGACAAGGGAGGATGGACGTCCGGGCATCGGGCCGGATGTCCAGGCTTTCCCGAAGGGCCGGATGTCTGGGCTGGGGGGGGGGGCGGATGTCCGGGCTGGCGGGGTTGGTCTTGATGCATTCGGGATGGAGGACGCTGGATTTCCGTGCTTGGGCAGGATGTCCGGGCTGGCGGGGTTGGTCTTGATGCATCCGGGATGGAGGACGCCAGATTTCTGGGGTAAGGCCGGATGTCCGAGGCCTGTAGGTTCTTGGCGGCTGTCGTGGTGGATGCTCCAGGGGCCGGATGTCCGGGGTCATTGCCGGATGTCCGGGTCCTGGAAGCTTCTCTTGACTCCTTCTGTTGGTTCTCTTCATCCGTGAACTTGGGGACATGTCCGTCTTCACATGCATCTTCGGGAGGGTCCTCTTGGTACCTAATCATGCACAACTCGAGGTACCTAATTGTGATCTTCCGGACTGAGGTAGTAGCGATGTCTCGAGTGGATCGTATGTGATATCACAAAGGAAGGAAGTCACCCCGGTCTCGAGATCTCTAGCTCTAGCTCGTGTCATAGGTCCTCTTGGCACTTGGTGAGACGACGGCAGGTCCATGGGGATGACCGTAGGATGCTCCGCATCATCTCCCCTTCCTTGGGAAAGATCCAACCTTGGATCGAAATCTTCGTCACCATGGTAGGGAGAGAGATCTTTGACGTTGAAGATGTCACTCACGGAGTACTTATCTCATGGAATGTCGATCTTGTAGGTGTTGTTGTTGTAGATTTCAAGCACCTTGAAGGGTCGATCCGCTCATGGTAGAAGTTTGGACTCGTGTTCGTTGGGGAAGCGGTCCTTGCGAAGGTGTAGCCACACAAGATCTCCAATGTTGAATAACATGGGGTGCTTGTTGATGTTGAGTTTGGTCACGAGTCGTTGTACTTGGCGTTCAATGGTGTGCCTTGTATCTTCATGCATCTTCTTGAGGTAGTTGACTCGGGCACTCGCTTCCATGTTTCTGCACTCTTGTAGTGGTAGGGGGAGAATGTCCAATGGGGGCAATGGGTTGAAACCATAGACGACCTTTAAGGAGGACTTGCCGGTAGTCGAATGTCTTGCGCGGTTGTAGGCATACTCGGCGATGGGTAGGAACTCCTCCCACTCGTTGATGTTCTTCTTTATCAACATGTGTAGGAGAGTGGAGAGCATCTGGTTCGTGACCTCCGTTTGGCCGTTGGTTTGAGGATGGTATGCCGAAGATAACAAGAGCTTGATTCCGAGCATGGTGCATAAGGTATTCCAAAAGTAGCATAGGAACATGTTGTCGCGGTCCGAGACAATCGTCTTTGGCAATCCATGTAGGCGCAAGATTTCCCTACAAAAAAGATTTGCAACATGTGAATCATCGTCTATCTTGTTGCATGGTATGAGATGTGCCATTTTAGAGAATCGGTCCACAACAACAAACACAAAATCCTTTGCATTTCTAGTTCTAGGCAATCTAAGGACAAAATACATGTTAATATCTTCCCATGGGTGATATGGAATTGGAAGGGGCATATAAAGGCCATGAGATTGAGATTTAGACTTAGCTTTGCGACATGTAGAACCTCGGTTAGTGAAGCATGAGATGTCGAGAAACATTTTGGGCTTAAAATAGTTCTTGGAGAGCATAGCAAATGTCTTGTCGTGTCCAAAGTGTCCCATTAGTCCTACTCCATGAGATTCTTGCAAAAGTAACAAACGAAGAGAAGACTCGGGGATGCATAGTTTGTTAGCTCTCATAAGATAATCATTTTTGATGTAATAGCATTCCCAAGATATTTGCGTCAAACATTTGGCATTAGGAATAGCAAAAGTAGGATCATGCGCATACAAGTCTTTTATGTGCTCAAAGCCAATGACATTAAATTCAAGTTTGGTGACAAGCATGCATATGTGGGAAAGAGCGTCCGCCATGAAATTTTTCCTTACCTTTAATGTACTTGATGACATAAGGAAATGACTCAATCAACTCAGTCCATTTAGCATGACGCTTGTTAAACTTAGTTTGACGCTTAAGGTATTTAAGCGTTTCATGGTCGGTATGGATGACAAATTCATGAGGGAGAATATAATGTTCCCATTCTTGCAAAACTCGCATTAAAGCATATAACTCTTTGTCATAGATGGGGTAATTGAGTTGCGCTCCGGAACGTTTCTCACTAAAGTAAGCTATGGGGCACTTCTCTTGCGTTAGCACACCTCCTATGCCATTACCACTAGCATCATAATGCATTTCAAAGGGTTTGTCAAAGTTTGGTAATGCAAGCACGGGAGCATGTAAGCAAATTCTTAAGCTCATTAAATGCGCCATCTTGAGATGGTCCCCAGACAATGGGCGCATTCTTCTTACTCAAAGAATGTAAATGAGAAGCAATGTTGCTAAAACACTTAACAAATCTATGGTAGAAACTGGCTAAACCGAGGAAGCTACACACTTGTTGCAAGTTGATTGGTTGGGGCCAAGTTTTAATAGCATTGATCTTAGATTCATCAACATGTACACCCTTAGAAGACACAACGAAACCCAAGAAAACAAGCTTATCAACACAAAAAGGCATTTGTCCATATTAGCACAAAGGCGATCTTTTCTAAGAGTTTGCAACACGGTTCTAAGATGGGTGACATGGTCTTTGAGAGATCTGCTAAACACAAGAATATCATCAAAATAGAGCACAACAAATACACCAATATAGGGCCTAAGAACAAAGTGCATGACTCGCATGAAGGTACCGGGTGCTTCGGATAAACCCATTGGCATAAAAAGCCATTCATATAAGCCAAATTTGGTCTTAGATGTGGTTTTACATTCATCACCTTATTGGATGCGTATTTGATAGTAGCCACTTTTAAGATCATTTTTTTTGAGAAAATGGTGGATCTGCTAAGCTTGTCTAGCATATCATCTAGGCGTGGAATGGGGTAACGATAACGCACGGTAATAGCATTGATAGGACGGCAATCAGAACACATCTGATATGTACCATCTTTCTTGGGAACAAGGAATATCGGTACGCCACAAGGGCTCAAACTTTCTCGAACGTGGCCGTTATCGATGAGTTGTTTTACTTGGCATTGGATCTCCTAAGTTTCCTCGGGGTTGATGCGGTAGGGAGCCTTGTTAGGAAGGGGTGCTCCGGGGATGAGGTCGATTCGGTGTTCTATGCCTCATAGTGGAGGTAGACCTGGAGGTAGCTCGTCGGGGAAAACGTCTTGGAATTCTTGCAATAGAGAAGATAACACTAAAGGAAGATTGTGAGAGGTGTTAGAGTTTGGTCCCTCGTCCTTGCACAAAAGGACATAGTGCATGACACTTGATGGGTTCGCACATACTTCTCTCATCTCACTTTTGGTGGCAAATATGACTAGATTTTTCTTTTCGCTCACCGTGGAGGCACTCAATTTGGGCTTGTGGTGCTCACTCTCTTATTGGTGGTTCGCTCTCTCACTATTCTCTCCATGATGGGTGCCTTGCTTATCGGCGGTCACTTGGCTTGGAGACATAGGTTAAAGGAAGTACTCCGTTCCTTCCATCTTGAAGCTATAGTGATTCATTTGGACGTTGTGGATGACACCTCGATCAAATTGCCATGGTCGCCCAAGAAGAAGGTGGCAAACGTACATTGGAATGACATCACACTCCAAAGTGTCTTCGTAAGCTCCAATCTTGAAGGAAACTTGTACCCTATGCTCGACTTGGATAGTGCCGGAGTTGCTTAGCCATTGAACTTTGTAGAGGTGTGGGTGCTTCATCTTGACCAATTGGAGTTTGGAGCAAAGTTCTTCACTTGCCAAGTTATGGCAACTCCCTCCATCGATGATGACCTTCACGGACCTTCCATTAGTGCCGACCTTGGTATGGAAGGTATGACATCTTTGGTGTTCTTCTTGTTGATGTTGAAATGTCAAGACCTTGGAGACAACAAGAGCGGGGATCGAATCTTTGTCACAAAAGACATGATCATCTTCATCTTCGTTCACTTGCCAGTGCATGGCCACTTGCTCAAGGGCTTCCATTTCTCCTTCACTCATGGAGTCATATGTACCATCGTCGTTGAAGATCATGGTGCATTTGTTGGTACACTCGAAAGACTTGTGGCCTCGGCCACTGCATGTGCAGCATTTGAAGAAACTTGTCTTGATGGTCTCATCGGTTGGGGTAGAGGATGATGAAGCTCTCGGCTTGAAGTTGCTTGTTGTAGCAGGACGACTTGAGTTTGTCGACGTTTTCTTGTAACTTGACTTGTCGCCGTTGCTTGTAGATGGCTTGGTTGAGGTAGAAGGTGTTGGAGTTGTTGAAGCTTGGGTGTTGGATAAGCTGTAGCTCTTGGAAGAGTACTCTGCATACTTGAATTCATCTTGCACTTGATGTGCCACTTTTGTAGCTTGGTGCACTAGCTCGATGAGGTTCGAGTATGGTTGGAAGTTGGCGATCTTCTTGATAGGATGATTGAGTCCATTCAAGAAACATGCGATAGTTTGCTCATCATCTTCTATGACATTGGCTCATATCATGGCAATCTCCATTTCCTTGTAGTATTATTCAACGCTCTTGGTTCCTTGCTTAAGTAGTTGGAGTATCTTGAAAAGGTCGCGGTTGTAGTAGGTTGGCATGAAACGTGTTCTCATGACATTCTTCATTTGCACCCAAGTTGTGATGGGTGGTTCACCTCTTGCGTCTTGGTGCTCAATGACTTGTTCCCACCAAATGAGGATGAAATCTTGGAACTCAAGGGATGCAATCACGATCTTCTTCTCTTCCTCATAGTTGTGCAAGCGTAACATTTTGTCAACCTTCAATGCCCATGAAAGGTACTCTTCGGGATCGATGCTTCCATTGAACTTGGTCATGGTGAACTTTAGCTTGCCGTAGCATTGCTGTTCATTGTGTTGGGGTCGGGGATGATGACGTCCTTAACGAGGAGGATTGTCTCCCTCAACTTGCTCTTGCCTTGGAGGATTTCCATTGTCTTCTTGCTCTTGGTGAACTTGAGGTGCTTGTCGAGCTTCTGGAAGAGCTTGAGGAACTTGACGATGCACTCTTGATTGAAAATCCTCTCTTGAACTTTTTCGCGAAGCGCTTCTTGGTGCACACAAATTTGCCGGTTGCATGTGGCTACGTCTCGACTTGAATCTCGAAGGGCACGTTGCGCCTCAAGTGCTTGAGCTTCTCGCAGTTGTTGTTCTTGATGTTGTGCCTCGACATCTTGTGCATCTTGGTGTTATCGTGCTTGATCTTCCTCTTCTTGTTGGCATTGGCGTTGCCGTTCTCGTGCTTGCGCAAAAGTAGCTTGGTTTTGACGGTGTTGTTGTTACTGAGAGTCGTTGTCTTGTAGAAGATTACGGTTTGCTTGACGGTCTTGGCGCACAGCACGTTAAAGAGTATTCGATGTCGGAGTACTTGACCCGGAGGTGGCATCGTCGGAGTGTTGACTTGAGCGGCTCCATCTTGAGTAGGACGAAGTGGAAGAATAGCGGTTGAGCAACAAAGCACGAATCTCGTCCATTCTTGCGTCGATATCTTGTTTGTGGTCGTCGAGCTTGTTGTCGAAGTAGTCTGTTTGTGATGCCCGGATAATTGAGCTGCAGTGAACCTCTGCTAATGATGCCACATCACCTTGATTTCTATTGCTAATCTTGTGTTAGTTCGAAACCGGTTCGAATTTAAATTAAAAATCAAGCAAACAATAAAAGTTTTCAAATATTAAAACTAAGATGTTTGAGGTGAGCCAAATAATTCATAAGAAACAGTGGTGGAGAAACCACTCCTTTATAAAATGTTAAATGCTCGGAAATAATAATAAAAACAATTGATTAAATGCCTTTTTACAATTAATAAGATATTAAACCACTTTATTTATTTGCCAAAAATTAATGGGGCAGTAGATTATTTATTAATACTAATTAGGTGCTAGTTATAGTTTTTCTAAAACTAAACAAATGAAAAGATAAAACTAAAACAAAAAAAGAAGAAACACAAACAAAAAATGGAAAGGAAGCCCCCCTGGCCAATAGGGCCAAGAGGCCCAGCCGGCCAGCACCAGCACCCCGGCAGAAACGGCCCACTCCGGCCCCCTGCATAACCCCCTCTCCCCCGTAACCCTAGCCTCCAACCGCCCCACTCCCCCCACTCCCTTGTTCCCTCCCCCTCCCGATCCGATCTGGATCGGGGGCTCGACCCACACCACGCCCCGCCGCCTGGCGACACGAGGACGACGCCCGTCACCGGCGCGCCCTGCTGCCGTTGCCTCTTCT
>NC_041386.1:241914784-241923683 GCF_002162155.2 Triticum dicoccoides | reverse complement strand
GGTCGCCGTCGTCCGCAACTGCCTTCCCCACCCCCCCGCCACTGCTCGCTAGCCTGCGTCGTCGCACGTCGTGCGAGTCGGCTCGCGCCCGCGCCCCGTCTCCTCTGCTGCCATCGCGCACCTCGCCTTCGCCTGCATGGCGTGCTCGTCGCCCAGCCATGGCCGCCCGCGGCAACCGCCGCACCCCGCCTCGGCTACGCCTGCCGTTGTGGCCTCACTGCGCTGCCCGTAGGCCTCTGCCGCCTCCCTTGGCCGGCATTGTGGGTGCCGGCGGCCGCGCCGAGCTAGCGCCCGGTCCCTCCCCCAATCGGGCGCCCGCAAGCCCCTGCGCACGACGCACACTAGCCCGAACCGATAAGCCCCCCTGTCCCAATGACAAGTGGGCCCAGTCCCTGAGAACGATTTAAAAAAATAATAAAAAAAATTAAAATAATAATTAATTAAAGAATTAATTAACTTAATTAATTTTGATTAGTTAAACTAATCAACTAATTAATCCTAGCTAATTAACCTAAACCCTAATTAGACTGAACAGTCAATGACATGTGGGACCCACACGTCAGTTTGACCCAGTCAACCCCCGGTTGACTACTGACGTCATGTTGACATCATGCTGACGTCATGCGTGCACTATTCTGGATAATGTTTGGTTAAATTAATTAAATAAACTCTAAAAATGATTTAAAACTTGAGAAAATCATATAAAATAAACCGTAGCTCAGATGAAAATACTTTCTACATGACAGTTGCTCAGAACGAGGAGACGAACCCGGATACGCAGCCCGTTCATCCGCCATGCATCCCTAGCATAGCAAACACGCAACTTTCCCCCTCCGGTTCATCTGTCCGGAAACGCGAAACACCAGGGATATTTTCCCGGATGTTTCTCCCTTCACCGGTACCACCTCATACCGCGTTAGGGCACCCCTAGCACCGATACTTGTCATATCATGCATCACTATGCATCTGTTTGCTTAGTATTTATTGTTTCTTCCCCCTCTTCTCACACCAGACACCGAGACCGATGCCGCGGCTACCCAGTACGACTACAGTATTGACGACCCCTCTCTCTTGCCAGAGCAACTAGGCAAGCCCCCCCCCCTTGATCACCAGATATCGCCTACTCTACTGTCTACTGCTTGCATTAGAGTAGTGTAACATGTTACTGCTTTCCGTTAATCCTATCCTGTTGCATAGCCTGTCCTTGCTACTACTGTTGTTACCTTTACCTGCTATCCTACTGCTTAGTATAGGATGCTAGCGTTCCATCAGTGGCCCTACACTCTTGTCCGTCTGCCATGCTACACTACTGGGCCATGATCACTTCGGGAGGTGATCACGGGCATATGCTATATACTTTACACTGTTACATTACCTGTGGTACTGTTCGGAGTTGGGGGCTGAAGGGGCAGGTGACTCCATCCCGGTAGAGGTGGGCCTGGGTTCCCGATGGCCCTCGACTGTTACTTTGTGGCGGAGCGACAGGGCAGGTGGAGACCACCTAGGAGAGAGGTGGGCCTGGCCCTGGTCAGCGTTCGCGGATACTCAACACGTTTAACGAGATCTTGGTATTTGATCTGAGTCTGGCCACTGGCCTATAAGCAGTAACCATCTACGCGGGGATAGTTATGGGCACTCAACGTCATGGTATCAGCCGAAGCCTTCGTGACGTCAGCGACTGAGCGGCACGCGCCGGATTGGAACGTAAGCCTGCTCTTGTATTAAGGGGGCTAGTTCCGCTTTCGATTGCCCTCGCAACATGCATGTGTGCAATGGGAGATGGGCCCAGACCCCTGCGCCATAGGATTTAGACCGGCGTGCTGACCTCTCTGTTGTGCCTAGGTAGGGATGCAACGTGTTGATCATCCGAGGCCAGGCATGACCCAGGAAAGTGTGTTTGGCCAAATGGGATCGAGCGTGTTGGGTTATGTGGTACACCCTTGCTGGGAAGTTAATCTATTCGAATAGCCGTGATCTTCGGTAACAGGATGACTTGGAGTTGTACCTTGACCTTATGACAACTAGAACCGGATACTTAATAAAACACACCCTTCCAAGTGCCAGATACAACCGGTGATCGCTCTCTCACATGGCGACGAGGGGAGGATCATCGGTTAGGATTATGCATTGCAATGCTACTTGGTGAACTTACCATCTACTCTCTTCTCCTGCTGCAAGATGGAGGTGGCCAGAAGCGTAGTCTACGATAGGACTATCTATCCCCCTCTTATTCCGGCATTCTGCAGTTCAGCCCACATATGATACCCTTAATCCATTTGATACCAATGCATACATATGTAGTGTAGCTCCTTGCTTGCGAGTACTTTGGATGAGTACTCACGGTTGCTTTGCTCCCTCTTTTCCCCTTTCTATACCCGATTGCTGCGACCAGACGTTGGAGCCCAGGATCCAGACGCCACCGTCGACGAGGACTACTACTACTTGGGAGGTGCGTACTACTACGTGCAGCCCGCTGACGGCGACCAGGAGTAGTTTAGGAGGACCCCAAGCAGGAGGCCTGCGCCTCTTTCGATCTGTATCCCAGTTTGTGCTAGCCTTCTTAAGGCAAACTTGTTTAACTTATGTCTGTACTCAGATATTGTTGCTTCCGCTGACTTGTCTATGATCAAGCTCTTGTATTCGAGCCCTCGAGGCCCCTGTCTTGTAATATGATGCTTGTATGACTTATTTTATTTGTAGAGTTGTGTTGTGATATCTTCCCGTGAGTCCCTAATCTTGATCATACACGTTTGCGTGTATGATTAGTATATGATTGAATCGGGGGCGTCACAAGTTGGTATCAGAGCCGACTGCCTGTAGTAATCCCCCTTCCAAACTCCTTGGCCGAAATGTAGTCTAGTCATTGAAAAACTTTTACTAACATGGCTGTGTGGCTTATGGGCCCACGTCGCCATTGGGTGGTATTTGGATCTTTTATTCCTCGTCTATACTCTGGGACTCTGTTCTCTCTTCTATTCGGGTTAAATGATTTTGCTAAAATCTAACTCTAGGTTCTCGTTACCACTTCCTGCCGGAGAACCCTTTCATTATGGATGATTGACTGCTACAACAGAAGATTCTGACAATACTCTCCGATATTTTCTAGAGACCTTGTGCCTGTTGCTTTTGCAATTCCCTACCACCGAAAAATCCCTATGGATAAATACTTACACCTGTCGTTCTTACTTTTATTCCCAGTTGGTCTTGTTATTACAAGATACCCCGAAATACTCGTCGTTGTTTCGATAATCCTTTGGGCTTACTGCCTTGTTGTTTTTTGTCACCGGAATACCCCTACGGATAATTCTCGCACTTATCAAGTGTCCTCTCATCCCCCAATTGTTCATGTGTTTCACAATGGTCATCGAAATACTATTTGATCCTCCAAAAATCCTTAGTAGCTTATTGCTCTGCAATACTTGTCTGCTTGCATGATGGATGCTTTCCATATGTCTGGCAATATTCGTTAGTATCCTTAGGCACCGTCATTTTGATCCCTTTGATTCAACATGAGTGCGAATGCATGCAATCATCAGTTGGTCCTTTTAAATTATCTTTCCGGCTCAGACGTCATTTTAAACATGAGCTGGTTCTCAACAAATCCAATTGTCGTCAATTGTACCCCTAAGGATATTCAACTTATCCATCCCTAATTAGAACATTGCTTCTGATCTCTTGATTTGAAAATCATAATTCCTTTGCATTTGACCTCTGAATTAGTCAGTTGTTTCTAAAGTCTGATCTCCTTGCATTGTTTCTCCCTCTGGTTGAGTACCGATGCTCACACCAGATCCCTTGCGTACCACCAGATCCTTTGTTGGATTTTATCCGACAACGTCCTTCATATTCAATAAGTCTGTGAGCCTTTCCTCGGATACATAATGCCTTTGGTAACTTGTATCCTCTGCTTTCTCAAGCATGCTCTACTATCGAGCTTATGTTATTTATTCTTGAAATTTGTGGCATATACTCCTAAGATGCCCTGATGGGTTGAACCTATGCCTTCCCCAAACGGTATGAACCCGGAAGTTTTCACGAGTCATACTCTTCTGTTGCTCCGCCGGATAAAATTTCTACACTACGACCTCATCAAAAGCGAGAAGTAAAATGAAAGGTTATGCATTGAAGAAGTGGGAGTCGACCTTGAGCCCTTGCGTTCATGCCCATGGACCCAATGTGGAACTTTTCATTGAAGCTTCTTGTAAATGATAATAATCCCCTTGTTATAAGTTCATCATGTATCTGTGGACATGGTTCCGACCATGTTTCTCCTTGATTCCATTTCTCGTGCAAGTTTGAGCACTTGTTTTCTACAGAGCATTACCCTATTCCAACCTTTACTATGATCTGTCGTTGAGTATTACCCCCTGGTATCTCGAGATTATCATGGAACTGCATACTTCTTATGAGTTCTTCATCAAGTGCTACATTCTCACTAATTCCAATTTTTCACGAGCTCTGAGTTATTAAACACTCAAAGACACCGATAACAGACTGAAGTCTGCACCGCGATTAAACAAATCGAGGTAACCTTCATGACTTACGAGTCTGAACTCGAGCAGGTCATTCCTAGCCTGTTTGGCTATATCCTTGTCATACCGATTTTAACTATGCTACCTGGACCTTCTTCCTAGAGCAAAAATTTTGAGGTGAGCTAATCTTACGTCGATCTTCCTCGTCATAACAATTTTCCTTGAATGACAAGCTTGGTTTCAAGTTTGTGTCGTACCTATGGTTTCAGTAACCTTTCGCTTCATCATTCCTTTGGCCTGATGTCATCGCCGAACGATTACATCTTCATGAAATCTCTCAACAATTGTGTCGTGATCATCATCGGCATTCTGAGATCTTACAGGATGTCAATTGAGTTCATGATGAGAAATACCATCCTTACCATTGATGATCTGTATTATCATCAACCACTTTATTGACTTCCCTCCATCACAAACTTGTCGTGTTTTGTGTTATACCTTGAGTTCCTTGCTATCCAACATTTGTTCTTCTTTACCTTGGAGTATTACCATCTTTAATGTCAAGAAAGTCGTGAGAATTTCACCACCTCTTAAGGATTCTTGATACATGTAATACTTCTCACCATCACCTTTCTTTCTTGGTCCCCGTGTTGGTTCTAACCGGGATACCAACAGGTGAACGGTGCTGTTTGGATACTACCCTTCTAGCAACCCTATTGCTTTGAAGTTAATGGTCGGACATTCATTCTTAGATTATTGATCACTGAATCACCATTCTAACATTTGATCATGCTACCTAAGGCCATACTTTGGGCACCCTTTTCAATTAATGTTTAATTATGTATGTGTTTCCTTGAGCATACATCATTTTATCATTTGATCCGACAAATGTTATCTCCTTGTTCACATAACTGTGGAAATCCATCTTTTTGGATACCTCGTTGAATTATTGCTGAGTCCATCAGCCACCTCCTCATCCTCTCCTTGGCTTAATGATGAATCCCTTCGTGTATCCAGAGTCTGACCTTTGATTAAAGACCATGTCAATGCTATCTCGAAACATGTCGGTGGTACTCTGATTTTGAAAGAGAGCATTTGAAGCCCAATGCTAAATGTTTCCTGCTCAATTACCCAAACCCCACTGTATGGGTAATATCATGAAATCCCCCCCCCCTTACCTAAAGGGTTTTCTACATTATATCATGTCAAGGAAATCATGCCCTGCTTGTCCTTGGGAAGGATATACCCTTGAAATATGTGTTTAAACACATTTTTCCTTTCCATTGTTCTGTTTAATCTGATAATCATATTTTCCTTTCCATTGTTCTATTTAACCTTCTTGGGGTTTATATGATCTAAGCAGTAATACATCACTGCTTTTATAAGCACCTCAGTGTACAACTCTGTCAGTAAGACCCTGTTACTATTGTTGTTGGCATCCTGGTAACCCCCGATGGACGAGAACTTTGCCTATTGGTCCGCCTCGTTCAACGAGCAGGAAAATGGTTCTCTTCGTCCCTCGCCCTTGGTACCGATGTTGTTGCCAACATAACTGACATGCTATCCGCTGACATGTCTTGCCTACATGGTCATGCAAGACATCACCGCCCTTCCTACCGTTAACTCACATGGTGGGCCCATAACCCACAGTTCCCAGGATCGAAACCTGACTCTCCTGTACACCTCTATCTCCGAAGTTATTCCTCGCGCTTGACTTCATATGTAGTTCACAGGTCACCTTCCTAGAGATGATATACTCTGGTATCAGAAACAATACCTATTCCCGCTGCTCCGAACCCTTTTCGTGCCTCGTTCCAGACAGCGAACAATTGTCTAAACCACTTGAAACTTCTTACTGTACCTTCTTGCTTGGCTCTCGATGTGTTTCATTTGACCAACTAGAGAGATACTCATGTAATCATTCATGGGATAACCCCCGGTGATTACGCCTTATAGCCTTCCATCATTGTCGAGCCGCCCCTGTCCTAGTCAGAAGCACGACGGAGTTCCAGAAGAAAGGATGCATACTACATCATGATGACCTTAAGCAGAGGAATGAAGACATCAGCGCTATGGATCGACCACTTAGAGAAGAGCAACCAAGACCGAGAACTCCATTAGAAGATAGTAACCAGAACATTCTCCCTTACTCCCCTCTTAAATCTCGGGACGAGATTTGTTGTAGTGGAGGAGAATTGTGACGCTCGGATACTTAAGCTACAGTGAACGTCTGCTAATGATGCCACATCACCTTGATTTCTGTTGCTAATATTGCGTTAGTTTGAAACCGATTCGAATTTAAATTAAAAATCAAGTAAACAATAAAAGTTTTCAAATATTAAAACTAAGATGTTTGAGGTGAGCCAAATAATTCATAAGAAACAGTGGTGGAGAAACCACTCCTTTATAAAATGTTAAATACTCGGAAATAATAATAAAAACAATTGATTAAATGCCTTTTTACAATTAATAAGATATTAAACCACTTTATTTAGTTGCCAAAAATTAATGGGTAGTAGATTATTTATTAATACTAATTAGGTGCTAGTTATAGTTTTTCTAAAACTAAATAAATGAAAAGATAAACTAAAACAAAAAAAGAAGAAACACAAACAAAAAAATGGAAAGGAAGCCCCCTTGGCCAACTGGGCCAAGAGGCCCAGCCGGCCCGCACCAGCACCCCGGCCGAAACGGCCCACTCCGCCCCCCTGCACAACCCCCTCTCCCCTGTAACCCTAGCCTCCAACCGACCCACTTCCCCCACTCCCTCGTTCCCTCCACCATCTCGATCCGATCTGGATTGGGGGCTCGACCCACACCACGCCCCGCCGCCTCGCGACACGACGACGGCGCCCATCGCCGGTGCGCCCTGCTGCCGTCGCCTCTTCTCCCTCCAGGCGCCTCTCGCTCTCCCCACCTCTGCCCCCGATTGGATCGGGGGGACCGATCCCCGCCGCTAGACGCGTGACGCCGCCCCGCCTCTGACGCCGCTGAACCTCGCCGGACCTCTCCATCGGACTACTGCTTCTCCGTCCCCGTCGACCCTGTCCTCCTCCCCGCGCCCATTACCTTTTCCCTGCAGTCGTCGGTGAGACGCCGCGCCTCCCCTCCCTCCCCTGTTAGACATCGTCCGACCGCTCCAATGCACGGGCCAAGCCCCCCTCGCCGCTCCTCGCGCTCGCGCTTGTCGCCGCGGCCACGACGCCGCGCCCGGCTGCCCCCACTCGAGCACGCATGCTCTCGCCTGCGCGTTGCAACCGCTCTCCCTCCAGCCAACGCCAGCCGCTGCTCTGCTGTCGCCACGGGCGTCGCTGCTCACATGAAGGTCACCGCCGTCCGCAACTGCCTTCCCCACCCCCCCACCGCTGCTCGCTCGCCTGCGTCGTCGCACGCCATGCGAGTCGGCTCGCGCCCGCGCCCCGTATCCTCTACTACCTTCACGCACCTCGCCTTCGCCCGCATGGCATGCTCATCGCCCAGCCACGGCCGCCCGCGGCCACCTCCAACTTCGGCAACCGCCGCACCCCGCCTCGGCTGCGCCTGCCGTTGTGGCCTCACTGTGCTGCCCGTAGGCCTTCGCCGCCTCCCCTGGCCGGCGTTGTGGGCGCCGGCGGCCGCGCCGAGCTAGCGCCCGGTCCCTCCCCCAATCGGGCGCCCGCGAGCCCCTGCGCACGACGCACACTAGCCCGAACCGCTAAGCCCCTCTGGCCTAATGACAAGTGGGCCCAGTCCCTGAGAACGATGTAAAAAATAATAATAATTAATTAAAATAATTAATTAATAAATTAATTAACTTAATTAATTTTGATTAGTTAAACTAATCCACTAATTAATCCTAGCTAATTAACCTAAACCCTAATTAGACTAAACAGTCAATGACATGTGGGACCCACACGTCAGTTTGACCCAGTCAACCCCCGTTTGACTACTGACGTCATGCTGACGTCATGCTGACGTCATGCATGCACTATTCTGGATAATGTTTGGTTAAATTAATTCTAAAAATTATTTAAAACTTGAGAAAATCATATAAAATAAACCGTAGGTCAGATGAAAATACTTTCTACATGAAAGTTAATCAGAACGAGGAGACGAACCCGGAAACGCGGCCTGTTCGTCCGCCACGCATCCCTAGCATAGCAAACACGCAACTTTCCCCCTCCGGTTCATTTGTTCGGAAACGCGAAACACCAGGGATATTTTCCCGGATGTTTCTCCCTTCACCGGTACCACCTCATACCGCGTTAGGGCACCCCTAGCACCGATACTTGTCATATCATGCATCGCTATGCATCTGTTTGCTTAATATTTATTGTTTCTTCCCCCTCTTCTCTCGCTAGACACCGAGACCGACGCTGCGGCTACCCAGTACAACTACAGTGTTGACGACCCCTCTCTCTTGCCAGAGCAACCAGGCAAGCCCCCCC
>NC_041386.1:241910765-241914614 GCF_002162155.2 Triticum dicoccoides | reverse complement strand
GATATCGCCTACTATATTGTCTACTGCTTGCATTAGAGTAGTGTAACATGTTACTGCTTTCCGTTAATCCTATCCTGTTGCATAGCCTATCCTTGCTAGTACTGTTGTTACCTTAACCTGCTACCCTACTTCTTAGTATAGGATGCTAGTGTTCCATCAGTGGCCCTACACTCTTGTCCGTCTGCCATTCTATACTACTGGGCCGTGATCACTTCGGGCGGTGATCACGGGCATATGCTATATACTTTACACTGTTACATTACCTGTGGTACTGTTCGGAGTTGGGGGCTGAAGGGGCAGGTGGGTCCATCCCGGTAGAGGTGGGCTTGGGTTCCCGACGGCCCTCGACTGTTACTTTGTGGCGGAGCGACAGGGCAGGTTGAGACCACCTAGGAGAGAGGTGGGCCTGGCCCTGGTCAGCGTTCATGGATACTTAACACGTTTAACGAGATCTTGGTATTTGATCTAAGTCTGGCCACTGGCCAATACGCACTAACCATCTACGTGGGGACAGTTATGGGCACTCGACGTCGTGGTATTAGCCGAAGCCTTCGTGACATCAGCGACTGAGCGGCGCGCGCCGGATTGGAACGTAAGCCTGCTCTTGTATTAAGGGGGCTAGTTCCGCTTTCGGCCGCCCTCGCAACGTGTAGGTGTGCAATGGGCGATGGGCCCAGACCCCTGCGCCATAGGATTTAGACCAGCGTGCTGACCTCTCTGTTGTGCCTAGGTAGGGCTGCGACGTGTTGATCTTCCGAGGCCGGGCATGACCCAGGAAAGTGTGTCCGGCCAAATGGGATCGAGCGTGTTGGGTTATGTGGTGCACCCCTACAGGGAAGTTAATCTATTCGAATAGCCGTGATCTTCGGTAACAGGACGACTTGGAGTTGTACCTTGACCTTATGACAACTAGAACCGGATACTTAATAAAACACACCCTTCCAAGGCCAGATACAACCGGTGATCGCTCTCTCACAGGGCGATGAGGGGAGGCTCATCGGTTAGGATTATGCATTGCAATGCTACTTGGTGAACTTACCATCTACTCTCTTCTCCTGCTGCAAGATGGAGGTGGCCAGAAGCGTAGTCTACGATAGGACTAGCTATCCCCCTCTTATTCTGGCATTCTGCAGTTCAGCCCACATATGATACCCTTAATCCATTTGATATCAATGCATACATATGTAGTGTAGCTCCTTGCTTGCGAGTACTTGGATGAGTACTCACGATTGCTTTGCTCCCTCTTTTCCCCCTTTCTATACCCGATTGCTGCGACCAGACGTTGGAGCCCAGGAGCCAGACGCCACCGTCGACGACGACTACTACTACTCGGGAGGTGCGTACTACTACGTGCAGCGCGCTGACGGCGACCAGGAGTAGTTTAGGAGGATCCCAGACAGGAGGCCTGCGCCTCTTTCGATCTGTATCCCAGTTTGTGCTAGCCTTCTTAAGGCAAACTTGTTTAACTTATGTTTGTACTCAGATATTGTTGCTTTCGCTGACTCGTCTATGATCGAGATCTTGTATTCGAGCCCTCGAGGCCCCTGGGTTGTAATATGATGCTTGTATGACTTATTTTATTTGTAGAGTTGTGTTGTGATATCTTCCCGTGAGTCCCTGATCTTGATCGTACACGTTTGCATGTATGATTAGTGTACGATTGAATCGGGGGCGTCACACTCTTGTACGTTGCTCGGAGAGTCGCAAGTCGGTGGCGAGGTTGTTTACGCGTTCATTCATTGCTTGTTGCTCTTGATGCAAAGCTCGTTGTGCACCAAAGAGGTGGCTCTTTGTGACGTAGGAGGATATGTCGTCGTCTTGCTCAATGAAGAGTGGGTTGGTATAAGTACTTGGCCTATCCATCATTCCAAGGAAATATGTGAGGGGGAGAAAGGGAAGAACTTATACCAAATGTACCTTGACCGATGTTGAAGATGGATCAATGATCACTCAAATGTGGAACAAGCAAATAACACAATTGGTACCAATTCTTGTTGATTCTCACACTTACAAAAGTAAAAGCTTATAGTGGAGCTCGGTTAGGATGGTGGCACAAAATTTGATGCAATTGTTAGTGAGCTTCAATATTGTTGGAAAAGATTCAAAAAAATTTAAATGCAACAAGTAGACTAATAGAAAAATGTGGTACACGGAAACACACACGCAAATAGATAAATGGGGTTGTGCAACCAAGGGATGAGCCAAAATGTGGAATCCACGGAAAATTCTCTTGTTGCACAACACTAGAATGACACCAGCATGATTGCACAATAGGCGGATACGAAGACTTGTGCACAACCTACTAAGAAAAAATGCAACGACTTCTATCACAAGTATGCTATATGTATGGTATTCCAATGATATGATCCAAGATGATCAAGTATGACAATCTTAATGTGGTATGATGCTATGGTTCTTGCTTATAAGCTCTTTGCTTATCTTTTCTTTTTTATTAAAAGCTTGTTTGGCTCGTTCACTTTTGAACTCTTTATCATACAAAACTTCACGAACCAAGATAGCAATTGTGTATGCGATGACAACTTTGTGACACAAAAGATGATACCAAGATATTGTTGGGGAACGCAGTATTTCAAAACATTTCCTACAATTACGCAAGATCTATCTAGGAGATGCATAGCAACGAGAGGGGACAGTGTGTCCACGTACCCTCGAAGACCAGAAGCGGAAGCGTTTAGTAATGCGGTTGATGTAGTCGAATGTCTTCACGATCCAACCGGTCCTAGCACTGAACGTATGGCACCTCCGTGTTCAGCACACTTTCAGCATGATGACGTCCCTCAAGCTCTTGATCTAGTTGAGGACGAGGGAGAGTTTCATCAGCATAATGATGTGCTGATGGTGTTGATAATGTGATCCGCGCAGGGCTTCGCCTAAGCACTACGAGAATATGACCGAGGTGATAAACTGTGGAGGGGGCCACCGCACACGGCCGAGGAACAATTGATGTGCTTTGGGGTGCCCCTTCCACCATATATAAAGGAGGGGAGGAGGGGGCCGGACCCCTAGGGGTGCGCCAAGTGTGGGGAGTCCTACTAGGACTCCCAAGTCCTAGTAGGATTCCCCTCCTTTTTTCCTTTTCTGGAGTAGCAAAGGGGGAAAGAGAGAAGGAGTAGGAGAGGGAAAGGGTGGCGCCGCCCCCACCCGTTGTCCAATTCAGATTGGCAAGGGGGAGCGCTACCTCCTCTGGCCGGCCCTCTCTCCTGCACTAAGCACTACTAGGAAAAGGCTTATACATAGAAGTTTACCAGTAGCATGTGTTTTGGTGCCCACACTACTTATAATTAGCAGTATCGCGTGTTACAAACCGTGCTACTAGTACAACTTAGCAGAAACGTTGGTTTCTAGACGGCACGCTACTGGTAAGTTAGGCACACCACACCCCCCGACCAAAAAATAGTAGCAGCGTTGGTACCCTAACAAGTGATAATGTTGGGAAAATATCAGTAGCGCGGGCCCACTAAGAAGCGCTACTGCTACTTCTTCTATGTGTAATATTTTACCAGTAGCGTGTCTTCTGGGCAAGCGCTATAGCTAGTTTTATGTACCAGTAGATAATTTGGCTGGCACACATAGCAGTAGCACGCTTTGGTGCCCAGCGCTACTGCTATGGTCGCTAGCCAAAATATCTGCCACCTTTCCCCCCTTCTTCTTCCTCCCCCTTTCTTTCTCCCCCTCCCTCTTGCACTTGCTTGTCCTTCAATGCTTCCCCCTCTTCTTTGCCCCTCCTCCCCCACCATTAATGCCCTCCCTCCTTTCTCTTCCTTGTTTTTGCCCCTCCTCCCCTTCTCTTCTTTGCCCCTCCACCACCCCGTCCATTAATGCCCTCCC
>NC_041386.1:241888678-241910279 GCF_002162155.2 Triticum dicoccoides | reverse complement strand
TGCCCCTTCTCCCCTTCTATTATTTTCCCCTCCACCACCCCCTCCATTAATGCCCTCCCTCCTCCCTCTCATACCTCTATCTAGAGCTACTAGCTAATTATAAGAAGGTGCTCGATATTCCTCTCGACAAATAGGTGAGCAAAAGAAGAGTTGTGCAAGAATGGAAATATGTGTGTTTATGATTATGACCAAAACTCTGTGCGATATGAATATATCGAATTGTGTGTGCCATGTGAGTGACATGAGTTGCCTATGTTTTGCCGAAATGTCGATTCATTTCCGTTTCAGCGAATTTCGGGAAAACTCAATATGTCCTATGTTTAGGGAAGGTCATGCCGAATTTTTGTATGAATTTGATCCATGCATGCATATATACGTGGTTATAATATTTGCTCCGCATGCAGGTGATCATGAAGGTCAATGGAAGGATGGTGGAAAGATATTGGCAATCTGCTGTGGATGACATGTATGAAAAAAGATTGAGGGATGTTTTACGTCCGTGTCGAAAATGCAAAGGAAGAGTCAGGGTCGACCCCTTTCAGGGTAGTAAATTCAAGGCGCACCTGCTCATGCATGGTTTCATGCATGGCCATACTCGGTGGATAAGTGAAGACGATTATGATGATGATGAGGACGTCGACGGGGCAGGAAATAATGACATGGGGCCACCAGACGAAGAGATGACCGATTATGTGCCCGAAGAGGAAGACGGCCTCGGAAATGGCGATGGCAAAGAGGCAGTTCAAGGCGGAGAAGACGCGGACACGCCACCGTCTTCGTCGCTACTAAGTTCAGCCAAGCGGGACCCGCTTGTTCGAAACCTGCTTCGCAAGAAGACGACTAGCAATAGAGCTGCTTCTAGAGAGGAGGCCAAACTGGCGCAACTGGAGGTAGACTCGATGACTCCTTTGTATGATGGTTGCAATCCTGAGGTGACCCGCTTGAGTTTCACACTAGAACTTCTAAAGATGAAGGCAAAAAAACAAATGGACAGATACAAGCCTGGATGAGCTTCTGAAGTACCTAAAGAAGGTTCTTTCCGCGTGAAGCCTGTGTCCTACTAGTGTCGAGGAGGCAAAGAAAATCGTGTGCCCTCTTGATCTGCCACATATTAGATATCATACATGCATCAATGATTGCATCATATATCAGAACGAGCACGCGGACAAACCATCTGTCCAAAGTGCAATGCTTCACGATATAAAAAGGCCAGAAAGAAAGCTCCACAGAAAGTTGTATGGTACTTTCCGATCACTTTGCATCTACAGCAGTATTTCGTAGATGCTAAGGAAGCAAAGCCTATGCGCTGGCACGCGGAGAGGGTGAAGCCAAATGACGGAGATGAACCGAAGCTGAGACACCTCACAGATGCTAGCCAGTGGAGAGCATTAAATGTTGAATTTGATTTTTTGCAAATGATCCAAGGAACATCATGCTTGGCGCTAGTAGTGATGGTATGAATCCATTTGGCAACCAGAACACCAATCATAGCACATGGCCCATGTTTGTATGGATGTACAACCTCCCCCCTAGTTGTGCATGAAGGAAAAATACATACACATGGCTATGCTTATTCAAGGGCCGAAACAACTGGGAAATGATATAAATATGTATCTCGGGTTACTGAAAGAGGAGTTATAGACCTTATGGACAACGCCGTCCAAGACATGGGATGCAAGCAAAGGAGAGTATTTCTACATGAGAGCCGCGCTGATCACGACGGTGCAGGACTATCTTGGTTACGGCTATCTCTCCGGCCAGGTGTGCCACGGATATTGCGGATCCACGAGGTGCATGGATGATACAACTTCTCTGCAGCTATCGAAAGATGGCGGGTCTTCGAAAGTTGTGTACATGGGGCATCGAAATTGGCTCGAGAAGGATGACCCATGGAGAAAGCGTGGAGATCTATTCAATTGTAAGGCTGAGCATCGAGGTCCTCCACGTAAGCGTAGCGGTGCAGAAATATATGAGTTATTGAAGAACTGGGAAGAGTGCCCCTCGCTGGGAAAGACGAAGAAAAAGGCGCCGGAGCCCCTGCTGAAGATATGGAAGACGAGATCTGTTTTATGGGACTTGGAATACTGGCCCATACTCGACACACCTCATAGCCTTGATCAAATGCATATCACATAAAATATCCTTGAGAGTTTGCTTGGAACATTTATGAACATGCCGGAGAGGACCAAGGATGGGCCGAAGGCAAGAAAAGACTTGGAATTTTTGAAAATCAGGAAAGATCTCCAAATGCCCGGTAAAAGGTCGTCAGAGGAGACCGGGATGGAGACGGAGACAAGAAGGAAGAACAATATTGTCCCCCCCCCTCTTGCTTCACCTTAGATCCGAAGGAGGTCGATCAATTGTTCAAGTGCCTTGCCGGAATCAAAGTTAGTTCCAGATACTGTGCGAAGATAAGAAGATATCTGGACACTAAGAAAAAAAGGTTCAGTGGGATGAAGTCTCACGACTGTCATGTGATGATGACACAGTTACTCCCGGTTGCACTTAGAGGGATTATGGACACACATGTGCGTGAGACGCTTACTGACCTATGCCACTTTTTTGATGCTATCTCCCGAAAGTCGATCAGTGTGAAGCAACTCCATAGGCTACAGGAAGAGATCGTTGTCATACTGAATGAGCTAGAGATGTACTTCCCGCCCGCGTTCTTTGATGTCATGGTGCATCTATGTGTCCACATCGTGGACGACATCATCGACCTAGGGCCGACATTCCTACATAGCATGATGTCGTTCGAGAGGATGAATGGGGTCATCAAAGCATTCGTTCATAACATGTCCCGTCCAGATGGAAGCATAGCCCAGGGATATCTGACCAAAGAGTGCATCTCTTTCTGTGAGAGTTATCTGACCAAAGACCCTGTTGTTGGTTTGCCCGTCAACAAGCACTGTGGAAGGCTCGAAGGCGAAGGTCGCACCAACGGTCATAAGGATGTGAATGTGTTACGCTCGGGCCGACAAAATGACCTTGATAGGGCAAACTTAGTAGTGCTACAACACCTATATGTGATAGAGGATTTCGTGGAACTGCACAAAAAGACCACCGCAAAGAAGTACCGTGACTGTGGGGTGCACAGGCGGACGCTGAAGTTATTAGAGAGCACAACTCCACTTTCGTGTGTTGGTTCAAAGAGCGAGTTCTGGCTAATCCCCCGGAAGAGGGTTGTCCGAACAGAACACTCATATACGCCTTAGTACATGGCCCCTCGACCAACCTCGCAACTTATCAAGCATACGATATCAACGGATACACTTTCTACACGGAGGAGAAAGATATAAACAGTGATGACCAAATCTCAGGGGTGACGATGGAATCCATGACCGGGAATGTAATTGAAACATATTACGGAAGGGTCGAAGAGATATGGGAGCTTAACTACTCTGGATTGCATAGCGTGACAATGTTCCGTGTCAGATGGGCTAGGAATGTACACAGAGAAAACCGACATTTCAATACCATGTGTATACCCCGACTCTGATAGCGGTACCGTCAATGCCATCACCAAAAATGAGCCATGGGTACACGCTAAACACGTGACACAATGTTTCTTCATAAGTGATCCGATCAATCCCAGCCGTGTTGTCGTGAGGGGAAGCAAAAGGAGCATCGCCGGAATGGATGGAGTCGCCAACGAGGAAGACTATGACCAATACGGTGATCCGATGAGCGAAGATGATGCTGATGATGACAAAACATATGTCAAAAGAAGAATGGAGACTACATTACCTACAAAAGATTATAATCCATGGAGAAGGAAAAGTCATGACCATGGGCTCAATTATTCGAAAACGAACAAAAGAGGGAAGAAGATCAGTTTGAAGCGTCATCCTCGCCCAAGCTGACAAACTAATCCCCAAAGTTTCTTTGTGTGTAGCTATTTTGTATACCACCGATAGCGGTTAAATGATGTAAGATATATATTATACTAATTATTATCTGGAGGGTAACAGTGGTATTGCTCAAACGACAGACCAAATTAAAGGAAGGAAAGTGCAAATGAAAGATAAGACAAAGAAAAGTGCAAATGAAAGAAAAAGAAAAAGAAAAAGAAAGGAAGTTTTGCAAAATGAAATGAAAGAAAAAGAAAAAGGAACTAATGAGTTGTGGAAAATGAAATGCAAGAAAAATAAAAAAGAAAGAAAAATAATTAAAAAAATAGTTAGCAGTAGCGCCTTTTAGCTTGTGCGGCTCTATAGTTAAGAAAAATAAAAAAGAAAAAAAGTTAGCAGTAGCGTGCTTTGGCCTGGGCAGTGCTATAGCTAAGAAAAAGAAAAAGAAAAAGAAAAAGTAAAAAAGAAAAAAGTTAGCAGTAGCGCGTTTTATCCTAGGGAGCGCTATAGCTAAGAAATATAAAAATAAAAATATGAAGAAAAAAAGTTAGCAGTAGCACCATTTTGCTAGACCAGCGCTATAGCTAAGTTAGCTATAACGCGTTTTGCCAACACACGCTATAGCTAAGTTGCCTACAACACCCGCCCACGCCCACGCTCGATCTCCTTCCTTTCTCTCTCTCACTCTCTCGCTCGATCCCCTTTCTCCCGCACCCGCCCACGCCGCCGTCGCCGCCTGCACCCGCCCACGCCATTACCAGTAGCGCTGGTTTTTTTGCTATTAGTAGCATGGGCAGGCGCGCTACTGCTACGGCACTATAGCTATTTTTAGTAGTATCGCTTGTTTGGCCTAGTGCTACTGGTATATAAAGCTAGATGTAACATGCTTCCAACCAGCGCTACTGGTAATTATCTACAGCACGTGGCACTAGCCAGCGCTACTGTTATTTCAGTGCTACTGGTAATGTTTACCCCCACGCCACTGCTAACTTTTGTATTTTTTTGCATTTTGGCTCTGTACACAATTAAACAGATCCACCGTTTATACAATAACATGCATATTCATTGAAAAGCAAGTGAGTCATCGATGAGCCAAAGTTATTAGAAGTCTCGACATGTCTCAAGTATCTCATCCTCATCAATCATGGTCGAACACATGTCTCGAAATAGCGTTACAAGTCATTACAAGTTCTCAATATATGCAACTACATGGTCACATACTCATGTTTCATCATCTATGTAGACTATGGTATGACCGCATACAAGATAAGAGCGATCACGATGATCAAAAGCAGTATTATGTAGTAGTTTTTGCAGCAGCGCTGGTTCAGAATCTCTATTGTGCTATGAATCTCAAGTAACTAGCTTCGGCTTCCGCTCTGCTATAAAACCCTTTCTGGCTTCCGTCGGAGAAGCCAGAGACCTGGGCCTGACATTGTGGCCACTCATCGTACACACCCGGAACATGCCCTACATACATGGCATACCACTTCCCCGCCATCGTTGATCTATATACCTGCCAGAGATACATATATATATATATATATCATGAAGGGAATTGAACGAAATAGTTATGAAATAGAAGCAACATATATAGTAAACATAGCTAACAAATTTCATCATACCGAAAGTAATTAACTAGAGCGCGAAACCATACATCTAATAGTTTCATCATACACTGAGACATTCAAAGTTTCGTCATACAGAAAGTAACAAGTAACTAAACAGACACATTGTTTTTAAGAAGTGCACTCTTCGCATCTATCCATATCCGGAAGGGTGTCACCAAGCTTAGTGAAAGGCGTCATGTCCTGATGCTATAGGGCATTGCGTGTCCGGACGTCAGCTCGCAATATTGGGCCGCCGTAGAACATCCCATTCTCTTCGAGGACATCTTTCATGATGATGGACGCAATTTCCTGCTGGATCTTGTAGAAATCATTTCGAAGTTGATTATCCGGCACGGCTCCAAAGGCTTCGTCCCATCTCTGGATATGGGTATCATATGAAGATTTCATGAAAAGTGATTGCACATCCCTTCTCTACTCCATCATTAGATGGATGACGTAGAATCCATCATTCGCACTTCTTGCCAGTTGTTGGATGCAACAGAAGTCAGTCTTGTGGCCGAAATAAAGACCGGCCTTATTTGTTTTTTTGCATTAGATGTAGCCACCCCGCATGCTGAAGCCCAGCATAGCTCTGTCCAGAACATGCTTTATGTGTGTGTGATCTTTCTTCTCTATGTTCTTCGATGGGTCCAAATATAGAGCACGGGAGTAACGCGGGTAAAGAACGATGAGAACGGCACGACACACCCCGCTGCGCAAAATACACGATCAAGTTAGCCTCCATGCATGCAAAGTAACTATTGAAATGCACGTATGTGTTATAGTGCTATCAGTGGATGACTTACCCGGGATGATAAGGTAGGAGAATCGTTTCTTTCTCCTTATTGCTAACTAAGAATTCTTTGATGTACTGACTCGCATATTGACGGTTGGCGTCGTTGATTGACAAGAAGCCCTCATGCATGTAGTATGGGTCCACGACCGTAAGACCGGTGACTTGCTCTCTCCTGACGATGTAGTTCATGTGCAGCGCATACAGGTGGGCGAACATAAAATCGAGTGTCCTCATTTGAAACATCTGGAAGATGTAATCAAACCTCAGGAAGAAGAGGTCCGCGAGGCATGTGTGGATGTACATCTTGAAACTTCTCGACCTTTTTTGCACTTTCCTTCCTTTAATTTGGTCTGTCGTTTGAGCAATACCACTGTTACCCTCCAGATAATAATTAGTATAATATATATCTTACATCATTTGACCGCTATCGGTGGTATACAAAATAGCTACACACAAAGAAACTTTGGGGATTAGTTTGTCAGCTTGGGTGACGATGACGCTTCAAACTGATCTTCTTCCCTCTTTTGTTCGTTGTCGAATAATTGAGCCCATGGTCATGACCTTTCCTTCTCCATGGATTAAGATCTTTCGTAGGTAATGTAGTCTTCATTCTTCTTCTGACATATGTTTCGTCGTCATCAGCATCATCTTCGCTCATCAGATCACCGTATTGGTCATAGTCTTCCTCGTTGGCGACTCCATCCATTCCGGCGATGCTCCTTTTGCTTCTCCTCACGACAACACGGCTGGGATTGATCGGATCACTTATGAAGAAACATTGTGTCACGTGTTTAGCGTGTACCCATGGCTCATTTTTGGTGATGGCATTGACGGTACCGCTATCAGAGTCGGGGTATACACATGGTATTGAAATGTCGGTTTTCTTTGTGTACATTCCTAGCCCATCTGACACGGAACATTGTCACGCTATGCAATCCAGAGTAGTTAAGCTCCCATATCTCTTCGACCCTTCCGTAATATCTTTCAATTACATTCCCGGTCATGGATTCCATCGTCACCCCTGAGATTTGGTCATCACTGTTTATATCTTTCTCCTCCGTGTAGAACGTGTATCCGTTGATATCGTATGCTTGATAAGTTGCGAGGTTGGTCGAGGGGCCATGTGCTATGGCGTATATTAGTGTTCCGTTCGGACAACCCTCTTCCGGGGGATTAGCCAGAACTCGCTCTTTGAACCAACACACGAAAGTGGAGTTGTGCTCTCTAATAACTTCAGCGTCCGCCTGTGCACCCCACGGTCACGGTACTTCTTTGCGGTGGTCTTTTTGTGCAGTGCCACGAAATCTTCTATCACATCTAGGTGTTGTAGCACTACTATGTTTGCCCTATCAAGGTCATTTTGTCGGCCCGAGCGTAACACATTCACATCCCTATGACCGTTGGTGTGACCTTCGCCTTCGAGCCTTCCATAGTGCTTGTTGACGGGCAAACCAACAACAGGGTCTTTGGTCAGATAACTCTCACAGAAAGAGATGCACTCTTTGGTCAGATATCCCTGGGCTATGCTTCCATCTGGACGGGACATGTTATGAACGAATGCTTTGATGACCCCATTCATCCTCTCGAACGACATCATGCTATGTAGGAATGTCGGCCCTAGGTCGATGATGTCGTCCACGATGTGGACACATAGATGCACCATGACATCAAAGAACACGGGCGGGAAGTACATCTCTAGATCATTCAGTATGACAACAATCTCTTCCTGTAGCCTATGGAGTTGCTTCACACTGATCGACTTTCAAGAGATAGCATCAAAAAAGTGGCATATGTCAGTAAGCATCTCACACACATGTGTGTCCATAATCCCTCTAAGTGCAACCAGGAGTAACTGCGTCATCATCACATGACAGTCACGAGACTTCATCCCACTGAACCTTTTTTTCTTAGTGTCCAGATATCTGCTTATCTTTCCACAGTATCCGGAACTAACTTTGATACCAGCAAGGAACTTGAACAATTGATCGACCTCCTTCGGATCAAGAGGGGGGGCAATATTGTTCTTCGTTCTTGTTTACTTTTTTGCCCCTATCTTTCGTCTCTGTCTCCGTCTCTGTCTCCTCTAACGACCTTTTACCAGGCATTTGGAGATCTTTCCGGATTTTCAAAAATTCCAAGTCATTTCTTGCCTTCGGCCCATCCTTGGTCCTCTCCGGCATGTTCATCAATGTTCCAAGCAAACTCTCAAGGATATTTTTTGTGATATGGATTTGATCAAGGCTATGAGGCATGTCGAGTACGAGCCAGTATTCCAAGTCCCAGAAAACAGATCTCGTCTTCTATATCTTCAACAGGGGCTCCGACGCCTTATTCTTCGTCTTTCCCGGCGAGGGGAACTCTTCCCATTTCTTCAATAACTCATATATTTCTGCACCGCTACGCTTACGTGGAGGACCTCATTGCTCAACCTTACCATTGAATAGATCTCCATGCTTTCTCCATGGGTCATCCTTCTCGAGCCATCTTCGATGCCCCATGTACACGATTTTCGAAGACCCACCATCTTTCGATAGCTGCAGAGAAGTTGTATCATCCATGCACCTCATGCATCCGCAATATCCGTGGCACACCTGGCTGGAGAGATAGCCGTAACCGAGATAGTCCTGCACCGTCGTGATCAGCGTGGCTCTCATGTAGAAATACTCTCCTTTGCTTGCATCCCTTGTCTTGGCCGTCGTTGTCCATAAGGCCTGTAACTCCTCTTTCAGTAACCCGAGATACATATTTATATCATTTCCCGGTTGTTTCGGCCCTTGAATAATCATAGCCATGTGTATGTATTTTTCCTTCATGCACAACCAAGGGGAGGTTGTACATCCATACAAACAAGGGCCATGTGCTATGATTGGTGTTCTGGTTGCCAAATGGATTCATGCCACCACTACTAGCGCCAAGCACGATGTTCCTTGGATCATTTGAGAAAAGTTCAAATTTAGCATTTAATGCTCTCCACTGGCTAGCATCTGCGAGGTGTCTCATCTTCGGCTCATCTCCATCATCTGGCTTCACCCTCTCCGTGTGCCAGCGCATAAGCTTTGTGTAACACCCCGAGACCGTTGTGCCAGGTGTCCTCCAGTTATTCGCTATTGTTGCCTTGTCATTTGCTTGCGTGTTGCATCTTGTCATGTCATCATGTGCATTGCATCATCATGTTTTCAAAACCTACATCCGTCCGGGTTTCCCCCAATACTTTTCGTTGTCCATCCTGAGCCCAGACACACTTGCACGCACCCGCGGCATGTCCGAAATATTATTTTATAAGTGGCCGGAAAATGTTCTCGGAATGGGTTGAAATTTGGCGTACGGTCTTATTATAGTGTAGATATACCGCCTGTCAAGTTTCATCGCGTTCGGAGTCCGTTTGGCGCCCCAACGGATAACAATAGCGGCAGTATAGCCGGTCTAACGTCGGACGTTTTCGGTCTCCGAAAACAGTCGCTGGGCCTCCCTCTCTTATCTTTCTCTCAGCTCGAGACCCTCTACACAACTCACTACCTACCGCCAGGTCCAACCTAACCTCTCTCGTCAGCCCGCAACCCCCTTCGCGCGCGTCCGAAAATTGTCCCGGACCCGACCCGAGCAGTCGTCACCGTTGGATCCGAATCATCCCCAAACATCTACAAAACATCTCCGTTTTGTTACTTGGACTCCCTAGCTATTTTATCCGCGATCATCTGATTGCGATCGTAGGGTCGAGATAGCCCTAACCTAATGCGTGATGTATGTATATTTATAGTCCACCCCTAGTCTAATTTCAGACCAATCCCTAATTTCTAGGGATCCTCCTAGCCGCCACCGCTCCTCTGGTCTTTTCATCCTTGGGATCCTCCCAGATCCCCATCGGCCAACCACCACCGATCCATCTCTCCGCCTCTCAAGCAGCATCCTCAAGCCCCATGGAGCCAGGCCTCTGCCTGTCGCCTTCGACCACAGGCACCGCCTCCTCCTCGTCGCGTTCGAGGAGACGAACGCCTCGCTAGCCTCAAAGCTCGATCGAGCGCCATTGCTCCTCCCTCCTGCTTGTGCTCGAGGGGCTTGCCTCGGATGCTGCCACTAACAGCAGCAGATCCAGCGCCACCGTGCCCGGACGCCTCTGGCAAAGCTCTGGCGAGCCAACTGCGCCTGTTCTTCCCTCCGTTTTCTCGTTTTCTTCTCTGTATCTCTCCTCTCTGAAACTCTCTCGATTTCATGTACATGCCTACAGGAGTACATCCGCTGCTTCCGATCGAGCGCCATGCGCCAAGTCCCCGCCGCCTCGGATCCCGGCGACCCAAGTTCGCCGTCAACGCCGCCATCATGCTACCCTCGCCGGAGAGCACTGCGCCGCCCGAGTTGCGCCCAAGCCCCATCGCGCAGCGCCTGCCCAGCCTCTGCTTCGAGCAGAGGAGGAAGCTGCCGCGTTCAACGTCAATTGACCGCGCCCCTCCACCTCGTTCGATCCTGCCAGCGTGGACAGGCGCCAAGGCCCAGCACCGCCCGTCCGCTTCATCCCCGTCGTCCCACCGGAGTTCCCCACCTCGCTGCTGACCAGCAGCGCCATCGCCTTGTTTTTCCCTGCATCGAACGAGGAGACCTGCTACCGCATTGAACCCGTCCTCCACCGCGCTGGCCAGTTGCGTGGCCTGCCTGGCACGCTAGGCCCAGCTCCCATGCCGGCCCAGCCACTCCTTTTACTAGCGCGCCTCCTCCCCAATGATCGGGCCAGGCCCAATGTGAGCTCCGCCCAGCCCTTTTGACTGTGCACAGTTGGGCCAGCCACTTTCGGCCCAACTTCTATTTTTTTATCAGGCGATCTGTCTATTTATCCAGAGATTTACCAGTTTGCAGAAAAGTCCCTCTAGATCATGCATATAATAACTCACAAACCGTGCATTGGTTTAAAACAAACTTAATATGAAACTTGCTTAGTTTTTCATCTAGTTTAATAATATGTCATTTTCATCCATGTTTAAAATGCTTAAAATGTTGTTTGTTTAAATTTGCTCCTATGCCATGTTAAAATGCTTTAATTCATAACTAAATAACCGTAACTCCGAATTTAATAAATTATATATGTAAATGGGGTAGAATTTTGCATAGTTTAACATGGTGGCATCACTTTGCATGTTTAATAAATCTAAAATTATGTTTAGGTCAGAACAGTACCAAACCTAATATATGCATATGAGGATTTGCCGGAATTGTTGTTCGTTGCTTCCGGACTCATTTAAACTTGACTAGATATGTAGTTTTACTTTGCTTCACCCTTGCTATGCTAACAACATTTAATATTCTGGAGTACCTAACCGAGAGTGAACTAAATAAGTGATGTGGTGTTCCGCCAATATGCAACTCGTTGCATATTGAGCTCCACTTAACTTGTAGTTTTGTTTGTGCCCTTTGCCATGCCATGCATATTTAAACCGGACATGCATCATAATTGTTTTGCGCATCATGCCATGTTATGTGATGGTTGTTTACCATGATTGCTTTCTTCTTTCCGGTGTTGCTTCTTCGGGTTGGTTCCGATAACATCGTGTTGTGAGGATCCGTTCGTCTATGTCTGTTTGTCTTCTTCATGGACTCGTTCTTCTTCCTTGCGGGATTTCAGGCAAGATGATCATACCCTCGAAATCACTACTATCTTTGTTTTGCTAGATGCTCACTCTTTTTCTATGCCTATGATGCGATACCTACCACTTGCTTGTCATGCCTCCCATATTGTTGAACCAAGCCTCTAACCCACCTTGTCCCAGCAAACCGTTGATTGGCTATGTTACCGCTTTGCTCAGCCCCTCTTATAGTGTTGTTAGTTGCAGGTGAAGATTGAAGTTTGTTCCTTGTTGGAACATGAAGATACCGTTCCTTGTTGGAACATGTTTACTTGTTGGGATATCATAATATATCTTATTTAATTAATGCATCTATATACTTGGTAAAGGGTGGAAGGCTCGGCCTTATGCCTGGTGTTTTGTTCCACTCTTGCCGCCTTAGTTTCCGTCATATCGGTGTTATGTTCCCGGATTTTGCGTCCCTTACGCGATTGGGCTATAATGGGAACCCCTTGACAGTTCGCCTTAAGTAAAGCTCTTCCAGCAATGCCCAACATTGGTTTTACCATTTGCCACCTAGCCTTTTCTTTTCCCTTGGGAGTCGCGCTCCTAAGGGTCATCATTATTTTACCCCCCCGGGCCAGTGCTCCTCTGAGTGTTGGTCCAAACTAGAGTCCTGTGCAGCGCCCCCTCGGGGAAACTCGAGGTTTGGCTTTAGTTGTATGGAGCGCTCATCTGAGTGTGCCCTGAGAACGAGATATGCGCAGCTCCTATCGGGATTTGTCGGCACATTCGGGCAGTGTTGCTGGTTTAGTTTTACCCTGTCGAAATGTCTTGTTGTACCGGGATACCGAGTCTGATCGGAATGTCTCGGGAGGAGGTCTATTCCTTCGTTGACCGTGAGAGCTTGTGATGGGCTAAGTTGGGACACCCCTGCAGGGTTTTGAACTTTCGAAAGCCGTGCCCGCGGTTATGGGTAGATGGGAATTTGTTAACGTCCGGTTGTAGAAAACCTAAACTTGACCTTAATTAAAATGAGTCAACTGCGTGTGTAATCATGATGGTCTCTTTCCGGCGGAGTCCGGGAAGTGAACACGGTTGTTGGAGTTATGCTTGACGTAGGTTGTTTAGGATCACTTCTTGATCATACTTTTATCGACCGTGCTTTGCCTTCTCTTCTCACTCTCATTTGCGTATGTTAGCTACCATATATGCTAGTCGCTTGCTGCAGCTCCACCTCATACCTTTTACCTTACCCATAAGCTTAAATAGTCTTGATCGCAAGGGTGCGAGATTGCTGAGTCCCTGTGGCTCACATATACTTCCAAAACCAGCTTGCAGGTGCTGATGAGTCTATGCAGATGACGCAACCAAGCTCAAGGAGGAGTTCTATGAAGATCTTGTCCTTTATGTTGTTTTGTTCTAGTTGTTCAGTAGTGGAGCCCAGTTGGGGTCGATCGGGGACCTTTGTTGCATTTGGGGTTCTTATTTTATTTTGGTTACGTAGTCGGACCTTGATTGTATTTGGATGATGTAATGCTTTATTCATGTATTGTGTGAAGTGGCGATTGTAAGCCAACTATGTATCTCTTTCCCTTATGTATTACATGGGTTGTGTGAAGATTACCTCACTTGCGACATTGCTTTCAATGCGGTTATGCCTCTATCTCGTGCTTCGACACGTGGGAGATATAGCCGCATCGAGGGCGTTACAAGTTGGTATCAGAGCCTTCCCCGACCTTAGGAGCCCCCATTGCTTGATCGTTTTTAGCAGCCATTGTTGAGTCTAGAAAAATGTTTTGAGTCATTTAGGAATTATATATCGGAGAGTTTAGGAATTCTTTTTACTTCCCAGTCTCCTCATCGCTCTGGTAAGGCATCCTGACGTAGAGTTTTGACTCTTCTCTTCTCAAATTTCACAAAAAAAAATTAGGATCACGCGGGTATCTTGGAATCGTTCCCATGGTTTTGTGACGAGAACATTGTCTTGGTGCCTCCTGTCAGGGGTTTTCTGGAAGTGTCCCGGGGAGTTGAGCTCCGAGGTGTTGTCGTCATTATTTTATCGTTGCAATTCTGGAATACCTGAGTTTAGTACGCCGACATTGAAAATCTCTTTTATGCAGTTCGTTGGTGAGATAACCTCGACGCCACCCAGTAGTGGGGCGGGAGGTCGGGAGTATTGCCATAACTCGTATAATGGATGCTTTTCGAAGGTTGAGGTAGATGATTTCCGAAGGTTTCTTGGTTATGTGTTGAAGGATGGATACAGCTGGATGTAGGATTTGCTAGTTTGGGTGAGATATTATGCTTCCCCTGTATCCCCAACACCTGATTGCATAACCGGAAAGGTTTGGGAGTTTCATAGGTGGGAATTCAAGTAACTCTTAGGATATCTTTCCGACAGATGTATGATATGAAATTGGGGTTCAACGTCTAGTGGTCCGCCTATCCACGGTCGGTTTTACAGTGGTCTCGTTGTGTCTTAAAGAGTCCTTGGCTATGCCGACTCGGAGACGCTTCGTATGTCATGTGCACTGCCTTGTACATGATGGTGCTATACGATCGAGCCCGTGTAGGCCCCATCATGAAAACATCGAACGAAATCTCTATCATATGTTTGTTCCGGCTTATTTTGCAAGCCAATCCATTGTTTTGTTTTGAGTTGTGGTATTCGAGTTGCTTCAAAGTCAAATGTTGATTCCATACCTTTTCCAAGTGGTGTTCTCATATTTCTATGTGAATACCAACCCTTATCGATCATCGAGTTTGTCATGTCAATCCTTTTCACCGGTGTGTTTCTCTTCAAGTGGATCCGGTCATTTCAACATTTGCAAGATCCAATCTCAATTCTTCTCAACAGTGTTCATTTCATTCGTCCCAAGCTGCCTTTGTTTTCCCACCCACCCACCCTTTTTCCTCAAGGACTCAGATGTCTTAATCAAGCATCCATCTTATGGATGTGAAGTCTCTCCATTATTTTTCGTCATTGTTCTTATCCGGTGATTCTCATGAAGATTTTAACGGAGCCTCAAGGTCATCATCCTTAATTTGTTTCTTCTCCGGTGGATTCAATTCTAACTTTGTTGATCATATCCTTTCCTCGTTTCAATGCTTTCTCATGCCGGTGCTCCTCATATTCTTTCACTTCTCGTTATTCAATTGTTTCGGAGTGCTGAAGATATCTCCAAGATTCGTGTTCTCCACTCTACATTCGTTCAAGATCTTTCGAGATTGGTATCTCATTAAAGTCATTTAATTCAACCGGTGCAATATCTTTCAAGTAATCATTTCAACGGTGTTTCTTTTGAGTGGGCCCTAACCCACAGGTCTATTCCCAGGATCTTACCTGACTCTTCTTATTTCCCGGAGATATCCTCAAATTTCTTGTCAAAATTTGACGTAAGAATGCATTGTCATCAGTCAAATGTCTTTCTCCAAGATCTGTCGAATTCTTTTCATCGTTGTCTCAATCTCTTCGCGTTTGATTCTTCCGGAGTGCCTCTACAATTCTTGGCGGTGTTTCTCGTCGTCATTCTCTGCATTTGAAGACCGAAGAAGATTTTTTTCTCTCAATCTTGCTTCATTCTTTTCAAGATTCATGATTCTAGCTTGTTGCCATCCTCTCATAATTGTTTTTGATTGTGAGATTTCTTTTCACCCATCCGGTGCAAATTCAGGAGTCTTTTTAGTTTGATTCTCTGGAGGCCATCATCTCACTATTATTCATTTCAGCTGGCAGCTCACATTCTCCAAATCTTACCGGTGCATCATTAAAGTATTCTCTTATCAATTTGTGATCTATTCATTCTCATATATCAAATTCCCTGAAGTATCTTCATTCATTCTCTAACTCTTCCCGGTGTTTGTTTATCTTTCCTTCGTTCAGTTTCAATTATTACGGTGGTTCATTCAAGTTTCTCTTCTTTCATTTATCATATCAATTTATTTGTTATTTCTATCCTACCGGTGGTTCGTTGAAGACCTTCTCAAGTTGGCGCCATATCTATCTTCATCCTTTCCATGAGAATAAGTAGTGTGCCAAATCCGTTGATTGTCATCAATTTAATTGGTGAAGGATAAGCATAATGTAATTCTTATTCTTGTTGCATTGACTGAACTCAATTCCCTATTCCGGAGACTCATCAAATTCTTGATTTCGTTTGTTCATCTTTCTTTTCCCGTAGTTCCAAGTTCTCTCAATTATTTCACCATGGAGATTCATCTAAATCATTACAAGGTTTTACCTTGTGTTTTCAACTTCTCTTTCTTTTCGTTACCTTTTGTGTACCGGAGTTCTTCATGCAGGTTCTACACGATGGTTCATCAAGGATTTAATTCCTTCTCGAAGTTTTTCATCGAGATTTGTTTCTAATGAGCTCAAACATTCTTCATATTGCAATCTGGAGTGCAATTCTTTCAACCGTATCATTCGAGGTGGTATTATGTCATTCTTGATAATTTGAGTTCATGTCTCATGATTCACATGTGGTCAAGGATGAGGTATTTTAAATCCATCAATCTCTTCTTTGGAGTTATCTTGGGGTTATACTTAACCTAAAGCCTTCCCTAAGGTTAGTTGCTATCCATGGTGCTTATAAATGACCCAAGTTCTTCATTTATCCTTCCGGTGAAATAAGTTTCTAGTCTCCTTGTTTATTCCAATCTAATTATTTCCCGTGAGTGGCGGGTTGTTACCTCATAATTTGAGTTATATTCCATAAGACCATATCAAGCTTATTATTTTCGTTGTTGGTTTTCCAACAACTCCGTTCAACCCTTCTCCTAAAGATGCCGTTTCAGGCTCTTTTGTAGCAGAAGTTGGCATTGTCTTCTACATTCGTATGTCTCAATTATCTTTACTCTACTCTTTCGTTCCGGAGGCATTGTGATGTTGCTCTCTGCAACCCATCTTCTTGTTTTGTCAGGATCGTGTTCTTTTCGTCCTTATCCTTTTAGCTGGAGTGTCGTGCCTGCTTTTCGAATTTTTCCCATTCTGCCAAGTTTTGCCTCCCTTCTCAGACGGAGTGCTGCTCAAATTATATCATTCTTAATCCTTCTCTATCTTGTTTTAACCGGAGTGGTTTCAATATACATCTTGCCCTTCAACCTCAAGGTTTTTCGCAATGTTCTTTGTCCCTCTTTTCTAACGGAGTGCTTTTCAAATTTGTCATCTCCATTATTCTTTTTCTCGAAATGGTTTAACCTTTTCAAGGTTCTTTGGTCTCACTTGTTTGTCAAAAAAAAGCAACTTAGTTTTACCTCTTCTCTTTCTCTTCCGTTTTTCCCTCCGGTGCCATTCTAGATCTCGGGACAAGATCCTCTCGTAGTGGTGGAGTGTTGTAACGCCCCGAGACCGTTGTGCCAGGTGTCCTCCAGTTATTCGCTGTTGTTGCCTTGTCATTTTCTTGCGTGTTGCATCTTGTCATGTCATCATGTGCATTGCATCATCATGTTTTCAAAACCTGCATCCGTCCGGGTTTCCCCCAGTTCTTTTCGTTGTCCATACTGAGCCCAGACACACTTGCAAGCACCTGCGGCATGTCCGAAATATTATTTTATAAGTGGCCAGACAATGTTCTCGGAATGGGTTGAAAGTTGGAGTACGGTCTTATTATAGTGTAGATAGACTGCCTGTCAAGTTTCATCGCGTTCGGAGTCCGTTTGACGCCCCAACGGATAACTATAGCGGCAGTATAGCCGGTCTAACGTCGGACGTTTTCGGTCTCCGAAAACAGTCGCTGGACCTCCCTCTCTTCTCTTTCTCTTAGCTCGAGACCGCCTACACAACTCACTACCTACCGCCAGGTCCAACCTAACCTCTCTCGTCAGCCCGCACCCCCCCTCGCGCGCGTCCGAAAATTGTCTCGGACCCGACCCGAGCAGTCATCACCATTGGATCCAGATCATCCCCAAACATCTACAAAACATCTCTGTTTTGTTAATTGGACTCCCTAGCTATTTTATCCGTGATCATCCGATTGCGATCGTAGGGTCGAGATACCCCTAACCTAATGCGTGATGTATGTATATTTATAGTCCACCCCTAGTCTAATTTCAGACCAATCCCTAATTTCTAGGGATCCTCCTAGCCGCCGCCGCTCCTCTGGTCTTTTCATCCTTGGGATCCTCCCAGATCCCCATCGGCCAACCACCACCGATCCATCTCTCCGCCTCTCAAGCAGCGTCCTCAAGCCCCATGGAGCCAGGCCTCTTCCTGTCGCCTTCGACCACAGGCACCGCCTCCTCCTCGTCGTGTTCGAGGAGACGAACGCCTCGCTAGCCTCAAAGCTCGATCGAGTGCCACTGCTCCTCCCTCCTGCTTGTGCTCGAGGGGCTTGCCTCGGATGCTGCTGCTAACAGCAGCAGATCCAGCGCCGCCGTGCCCGGACGCCTCTGGCAAAGCTCCGGCGAGCCAACTGCGCCTGTTCTTCCCTCCGTTTTCTCGTTTTCTTCTCTGTATCTCTTATAACGCCCTCGATGCGGCTATAGCTCCCACGTGTCGAGGCACGACTTAGAGGCATAACCGCATTGAAAGCAATGTCGCAAGTCAGGCAATCATTACAACATCCCATGTAATATGTAATAAAAAGGGGAGATAACATAGTTGGCTTACACTCGCCACGTCACATCAGAGTACATAAATAACATCCATCAAACAAACACTCATGGCCCGACTACGGCGCCAAAATAGAAAAGAACCCAACCTGCGACAAGGTCCTGAATCGATAACCCCAACTAGGCACCACTACTGATCATCCGGAAAAGATACGTAGTAACGCTGAGAGTCCTCGTCGAACTCCCACTTGAGCTCGTACTCGTCACCTGGAGCGGAATCACCTGGACCAGCATCTGGAGTTGTAGTATCTGTGAGCCACAGGGACTCAGCAATCTCACACCCACGCGATCAAAACTATTTAAGCTCATGGGAATGGATAAGGCAAATATATGTGGAGCTGCAGCAAGCGACTAGCATATGTGGTGGCTAACTTATACGCAAAAGAGAGTGAGAAGAGAAGGCGAAGCACGAGCGAGAAGCTAAAGGAACATCCTGCGCAAGCATAACTCCAACACCGTGTCCACTTCCCGGACTCCGCCGAGAAGGGGCCATCACGGTAACACACACGGTTGATTCATTTTAATTAAGTTTAGTTCAAGTCATCTACAACCGGACGTTAACAAATTCCCATCCGCCCATAACCGCGGGCACGGCTTTCGAAAGATCAATCCCTGCAGGGGGGTCCCAACTTAGCCCATAACAAGCTCTCACGGTCAACGAAGGAATAGACCTCCACCCAAGACACACCGATCAGACTCGGTATCTCGGTACAACAAGATGATTCGACAGGTTAAAACAAGTCCAGCAACACCGCCCGAATGTGCCGACAAATCCCGATAGGAGCTGCACATATCTCTTTCTTAGGGCACGCTCGGATAGGTCAAGCTATGAGTAAAACCAAACCTCAAGTTTCCCCGAGGTGGCCCCGCAGGCTGCCTGGTTCGGACCAACACTCAGAGGAGCACTGGCCCGGGGGGGGGGGGTTAAAATAAGATGACCCTCGGGCTCCGGAAACCCAAGGGAAAAAGAGGCTAGGTGGCAAATGGTAAAACCAATGTTGGGCATTGCTGGAAAAGCTTTAATCAAGGCGAACTATCAAGGGGTTCCCATTATAGCCCAACCGCGTAAGGGACGCACAATCCGGGAACATAACACCGATATGACGGAAACTAGGGCGGCAAGAGTGGAACAAAACACTAGGCGAGAGGCCGAGCCTTCCACCCTTTACCAAGTATATAGATGCATTAAGATAACATAGCAATATAATGATATCCCAACAAGTAAATAAATGTTCCAACAAGGAACGGCTCCAATCTTCACCTGCAGCTAACAACGCTATAAGAAGGGCTGAGCAAAGCGGTAACATAGCCAATCAACGGTTTGCTAGGACAATGGTGGGTTAGAGGTTCAATCATGCAATTGGGAGGCTGACAAGCAAAAGGTAGGCATCGAAGCAGTGGCAAGCAAAAGAGCGAGCAAACTAGCATAGCAAAGATAGTAGTGATTTCGAGGGTATGATCATCTTGCCTGCACAGTTGTCAGAGTTGACTGGATCCTCACAAGCAAACTCAACGGGATCCTCGGTAGCGAACTCGTCTCCCGGCTCTACCCAAAGACAAACAAGCAACAAGGATACAATCAACCACGGGCAAGACCAAGCAATATGATGAAATGACGATATGCTATGCGGGATGCGATGCGGGATGCAAAATGCAAGATATGACAGGAAATGCATGAACCTGGCATCAACTTGGAAAACCAAGTGTGCCACTGGATAGAGGGGATGAAATCGCTTGAAAACGATATAAAGATCATAGGAATCGGAGCTACGGTTTAGAAATGGTATGCGATTTGCAGCAAGTAGGCATCTAAATGCAACGAAATGAACATGCTACAGCCACCAAACATGAAAACAAAATACATGGCAGTTATGTACACAAGATGGTTGACAAAACACTAGCACTGAGCCATAGGCAAATTCATCCATTAAGAGGTTCAAACAAGCATGGCTAAAGCGCAAATGCAAAACAGATTTCAGACTTAGTGAAATTAACACTAGTCTGAAATTTCAGATCACGATGCTCTCTTCGGAGCAGCAAAACAACATGATGCAAAACCTGAACATGACAAGTAAGAACATGGCATGGAGCTACTCAACAATCTTAATAAAACACCCAAAGTGACCTGGGGACAAAAGGGTTCACAAAATACTCTACCGAGCTCACGAACATAGCTCGAACACAATCAGTTTTCAGACTTAGTGAAAACTGAGACACGCTGAAATATAACTCACGAAGGCATGTAAACGAGCTCGATGCACTCACTACGGTGCAAGTCATGGCAAGGAAAGCATATAACCAGCAAGAAGGCACAAAGTGCTAGCTACACATGGCAAGAACAAAGGCATAGCATGCATGGAACACTAACGGTAGCATCGGCAAAATCGCAAACAAGTTGACGATCTGCCCAGATTAACAACGAAGCAAAAGTTGAGCTCGATTGAGTCAACCTAGAGCACTCCATATATGCCAACAAAGACATGGATGGATAGAGCATAACATAAATATCAAAACACCCTTACTGATCATCCTCAAAAGAGGCACGGATCACTAGGAAACAAGCTGGACATATAGCATCATGAACTAAAATATCCCAGACTTAGTGAAAATCACTAAGTCCCTGAAATCTGCAATCTCAGGTACCTCTCTTCGCAAGCTTGCACAAGACAACACACACATCCTAAAAATGCATGGGTGGCACCTATGGAAAGAAGACAAAGTGCTTCACA
This sequence comes from Triticum dicoccoides, assembly GCF_002162155.2. Classification (NCBI taxonomy): domain Eukaryota; kingdom Viridiplantae; phylum Streptophyta; class Magnoliopsida; order Poales; family Poaceae; genus Triticum; species Triticum dicoccoides. The sequence continues at coordinate 241,889,126 of NC_041386.1, read as the reverse complement.
ATTCATCCCAAAGGGGCACAGGCATATCATGCACGAATTAAACATGACAAAAATGACAAAAGTGCATGATGAACTAACGGATCTGCAATTTAACTCACGAAGCCTCCTTCTAACAGCATTTTGGGTATCAAGATGACCACAAATGCAAATGATGCAATGGAATGAAATGATGTACATGTCGAGGCGAAGATTTTTACATATCGTACGCCCAAAACAGAGCTACGGTTGCGGAGATACAAGCAGTCTAAGATAGCACGAAAATTAGGATTTCGGGGGAGAGAGGTCAACCGAAAACTCAGATCCAGATCGGGATCTCGCGGGTACTGTTCACCGGCGCGTTTCCCGAGGATGACCAGCGCCGGAGCTCGTCGGTGCCGGCCGGAGTAGGGGAAGAGGAGGCCGGGGTGAGGGAGAGGAGGCCGGGCGGCGCCGGAGGAGGAGGCGGCGA
>NC_041386.1:241879267-241888668 GCF_002162155.2 Triticum dicoccoides | reverse complement strand
GGACGCTGTCCGGCCGGGGCGGACACGTCCGTCGGTGGAGATCTCAGTTTTTTTTAAAACTAGGGTTTCGGACGGGGGAAGAAGAGATCCGAATGGAGGGGGTATAAATAGGCATAAGTGGAGCTAGGAGAGTCCAAATGAGGTGCGGTTTTCGCCCACACGATCGTGATCGAACGCTCTAGGACATGGAACAGAGTTAGGTGGGTTTTGGGCCAAATTTGGGGGGTGTTGGGCTGCAACACACACGAGGCCTTTTCGGTCCCTCGGTTAACCGTTGGAGTATCAAACGAAGTCCAATTGACCCGAAACTTGACAGGCGGTCTACCGGTAGTAAACCAAGGCCGCTTGACAAGTCTCGGTCCAATCCGGAAATGTTTAATCCCCACACAAGAAAGAAAGCTAGAAATGGCCACCGGAGGAGAACGAAGCGCCGGAATGCAAAACGGACAATGGGGAAAATGCTCGAATGCATGAGATGAACATGTATGCAAATGCAATGCACGAGATGACATGGTATGAGATGCATGAAAACGAAAACAACACACGGAGACAAAGACCCGAAACCGAGAAATAAATATAACTTGACACCGGAAACGGCAAGAGTTGGAGTACAAATGGGGAAAGTTACATCTGGGGCGTTACAACACTCCACCACTACGAAAAGATCTCGTCCCGAGATCTAGGACTGAAAGAACTCCGGGTACTCAGAACGGAGGTGATCCTCGCGTTCCCAGGTAGCTTCACGGTCGGAATGGTGAGACCACTTAACTTTGAGGAATTTGATTGACTTGTTGCGAATCTTGCGTTCAGTCTCTTCAAGAATAGCAACTGGGTGCTCACGATAGGAGAGATCTTCTTGGAGCTCAATGTCCTCGAAGTTGACGGTGCGGTCAGGAGTCTTGAAGCACTTTCGAAGCTGAGAGACGTGGAACACATCATGAACATTTGCAAAGTTTGAAGGAAGCTCAAGTTGATAGGCGAGGTCGCCTCTCTTGCTGACAATCTTGAAAGGTCCCACGTATCTAGGGGCAAGCTTCCCTTTGATACCGAAGCGACGAGTACCTTTCATAGGAGAGACGCGGAGGTAAACATGATCTCCGATCTCAAAAACCAGATCACGGTGCTTACTATCATAGTAGCTCTTCTGGCGGGATTAAGCTGCTTTGAGGTTATCACGAATGACTTTGCACATATCTTCTGCTTCTGTGATTAAGTCATTACCCAGCAGCTGACGTTCACCGGTTTCAGACCAGTTGAGAGGGGTACGACACTTCCTGCCATATAGAATTTCAAAAGGGGCTTTGCCCGAACTTGCTTGAAAGCTGTTGTTGTATGAGAATTCAGCATAAGGAAGACAATCCTCCCACTTCATGCCGAAGGAAATCACACAAGCCCTGAGCATGTCTTCGAGAATCTGGTTGACACGCTCGACTTGACCGCTTGTTTGAGGATGGAAAGCTGTGCTGAAGTGGATGTTGGTGCCCATGGCCTTCTGAAAAGAATCCCAAAACTTGGAGGTAAAGATGCTGCCACGGTCTGAAGATATCACTTGAGGAATACCGTGCAGAGAGACAATGCGAGAGGTATAGAGTTCCGCCAATTGAGCTGTAGTGATTGACTCTTTGATAGGCAGAAAGTGAGCCACTTTGGTGAGCTTGTCGATGACGACGAATATAGCATCATTGCCACGCTTGGACTTTGGAAACCCAGTCACGAAGTCCATTTCAATGTGGTCAAACTTCCATTCTGGAATGGCAAGAGGTTGGAGGAGACCTGCTGGCCTTTGGTGTTCTGCCTTCACTCTTCTGCAGACATCACACTCGTTCACGAATTGAGCGATCTCGCGCTTCATTCGAGTCCACGAATAAGTTTGCTTGAGATCCTGATACATCTTCGTACTACCAGGGTGGATGGAGAGGAGAGAGTTGTGAGCCTCGTTCATGATCACCTTACGAAGTTCACCTTTGGGCACAACAATTCGATCCTCGAAGAAGAGAGTGTCCTTGTCATCAAGTCGGTAGCACTTGTACTTGGACTGACTCTTTGCAATACCAATCTTCACCTTCTTCACCATAGCATCAAGAAGTTGGGCTTGGCGAATCTGGTCTTCCAAGGTAGGAGAAACTTGAAGGTTGGCGAGGAAACCTTGAGGAACAACTTGCAGATTAAGCTTGCGGAAAGCTTCACAAAGCTCGGGTTGATAAGGCTTGAGAATCAGACTGTTGCAATATGCTTTTCTGCTCAAAGCGTCAGCAATCACATTAGCCTTGCCTGGAGTATACTCGATACTCGGATTGTACTCTTGAATCATTTCGACCCATCGAGTCTGCCTGAGGTTGAGATTAGGCTGAGTGAATATGTACTTGAGACTCTTGTGATCAGTGAAAATGTCCACTTTCCTTCCCAATAGAAGATGTCTCCAAGTCAACAAAGCATGCACAACTGCCGCCAACTCGAGATCATGAGTGGGGTAGTTCTTCTCATTAGGTTTCAACTGGCGAGAGGTATAAGCAACAACTTTCTTCTCTTGCATCAGTACAGCACCGAGACCTTGGAGAGAGGCATCACAAAAGACCTCGTACGGCTTGGTTTCATCAGGCGGAGTCAGAACTGGAGCAGTGATCAATTTCTCTTTCAAAGAGTTGAAAGCACTATCACACTCCGGAGACCAAACGTACTTGACGTGCTTCTGAAGAAGATTTGAGAGAGGCTTGGCGATCTTAGAAAAGTTTTCAACGAATCTTCTGCAATAGCTTGCGAGACCGAGGAAACTGCGGAGTTGCTTCACGTTCTGAGGAGGTTCCCAATTCACAATTGCAGACACCTTCTCAGGATTCACGGAAATGCCCTTGGCAGAGATGATATGACCAAGATAAAGAACCTCATCGAGCCAAAATTCACACTTGGAGAACTTGGCGTAGAACTGATGTTCTCTGAGCTTGTCAAGAACCAAACGCAAGTGCTTGGCATGATCTTTCTTGTTCTTCGAGAAAACCAGAATGTCGTCGAGATAGACCAAAACGAATTCATTGGTGTAGGGGTTGAAGATGAAGTTCATCATGCGAGAGAACGTCGGAGGAGCGTTGGCGAGGCCAAAAGACATGACGGTGTATTCATATGAACCAAAACTTGTTCTGAACGCCGTCTTGGGAATATCTTGCTCACGAATACGAATCTGATGATAACCCATACGGAGATCAAGCTTGGAGAATACTTGAGCACCCTTGAGTTGTTCGAACAGCTCATTGATGTTGGGAAGTGGGTATTTGTTCTTGATGGTCTTCTTGTTTACTGGACGGTAATCAACACAAAGTCGACTCGATCCATCCTTCTTCTTCACAAAAAGAACACCACAACCCCACGGAGAAGTACTAGGCCGAATGAGACCCAATCTTTCTTGCTCATCGAGTTGTTTCTTCAACTCCTTCAACTCTTCGGGGCCGAGCTTGTAAGGACGTTTGCACACAGGTTCCGTACCGGGCTCAAGTTCAATAACAAATTCAACTGGCCGGTGCGGAGGCATTCCTGGGAGCTCTTCTGGAAAGACGTCTTGATACTCACAGGCAACCGGAATCTGCGAAATAGCATCCAATTCACCCTTCTCATTGAGAGAAAACAACCGGATGGAATTATCCCGAGCGGCAAAGACAATGACATCCTCAGACGAATGAGACAGTTGAATCTGCCTGGCTGCACAATCAAGCTGAGCTTTATGCTTAGAGAGCCAGTCCATCCCGAGAATAAGATCGATATCCGAGTTACCAAGAACCATAGGAGAAGCAAGAAACTTGAAATCGCCCATCGTGATAGCGACATCTGGCACCTCCAGACTTGCGCTCAAACGTTTGCCAGGAGAAATGATATCCATATGTTTACCCAAATGAGAAGAAACGAACTCATGCTTGGTAAAAAATGGCTTTGACATGAAACAATGCGATGCACCCGTGTCAAAAAGAACTTTTGCAGGAATATCATTAATAGGAAGGTTACCCATAATGACATCTGAAGAATCCTCAGCCTGAGCTGCATTCAGCATATTGACCTTGGCGTGCTTGGGATTATGCTTGACCACAGCTGTACTTGCCGATCTGACAGGAGGAGGAGGAGGAAGACGCCTCTGGTTGGTACACTTGTTGGCATAGTGACCCTTCTGTTGGCACTTGTTGCACGTGACCTCTGAAAGCGGACGGTGATACGGAGCACTCGATCTTGGCGCTTGAGACGAAGACTTGTTCTGAAAGCCTGGGTTGGGTGGGTGGGAGAAACCACTGCCACCTTTGCTCTTCTGCTGATACGGCTGACGGAACGGAGGAGGAGGAAGCCAATACTTCTGCTGCTTGACCACTTGGGTAGAGGAAGAAGGAGTAACATCTCTGGCACGCTTCCTGGAAGCATCACATCTTATCTGAGCAGCCTCTTGCTTCAGTGCCATGTTGTAGAACTCATCGTATCTCAATGGCTCAAAGAGGACAAGAGCGAGCTGAATTTCCTCACGAAGACCACCCCTGAACTGATAGATCATGCTCTTCTCATCAGGAACATCCTGCTTGGCAAAACGGGCGAGCTTCTGGAACAACTTGTTGTAGTCATAGACAGACAAAGAGCCTTGCTTCAGATTGCGGAATTCCTGACGCTTACTCTCAACCACACTTTGAGGGATGTGATGAGCGCGGAAATCTTGACGGAAATCGTCCCAAGTGATAACACGTCCACCTCTGGAATCCTTGTACTGCTGGAACCACTCAGCAGCCTGATCTTTGAGCTGGAAAGAAGCGAACTTGATGAAATCTTCAGGCCTGACGTTGCTACATTCAAAATTCTTGCCCAGATCCACTAGCCAATCGTCAGCATCGGTAGCCTCAACACAACCGCTGAACGTCTTTGGGCCATTTGCGAGGAACTGGTTCAGAGTAGCAAAGTGGTGCTGATTATGGCCTTGATTCCCTTGACTGCCTTGATTGCGCTCTTGGAGAATTTGCATGATCAACTGTGTATTTGCATTAGTAGCGGCCATCACAGCTTGCCATGCTTCCGGAGGAGGCGGAGGTGGAGGCGGATTAGGATTCGGAGTCGTGCGCGTTGGAGGAGCCATCCTGAAGAGGTTGACCACCATTAGCACATAGATAGACAACAATATAGAAGCTGAATCCAACGGAATGAAAATTGCAACATATAGTCTTCACATCCGAACAAAATGAACGAATGCATTCCTCTTCAAATGGTCACATATCCATAAATTGAGAAGCCACGAAGAATTAAGGAAGAGAAATAATTCAACAAGGTACGGATCAAGAACGAATAATCGGTAAGAAATCCCAATCTCAAACCAATATCCGTGGAAGAAGAACTAGATCTACTAGAATTCCCACCTATGAAATTCCCGAACCTTTTCGGTTATGCAATCAGGTGTTGGGGATACAGGGGAAGCACAATATCTCACCCAAACTAGCAAATCCTACATCCAGCTGTATCCATCCTTCAACACATAACCAGGAAAACTTCGGAAACCATCTACCTCAACCTTCGAAAAGCATCCGTTATACAAGTTATGGCGATACTCCCGAACTCCCGCCCCAGTACTGGGTGGCGTCGAGGTTATCTCACCAACAAACTGCATAAAAGAGATTTTCGATGTCGGCGAACATATCTCAAGTATACCAGAATTGCAACGATAAAATTGTGACGACAACACCTCGGAGCTCAACTCCCCGGGACACTGCCACAACCCCTAAAGACAGGAGGCACCAAGAACAATGTTCTCGTCACAAAACCATCGAAACAAAACCAAGATACTCGCGTGATCCTAAAAAAATTTTTTAGTGAAATTTGAGAAGAGAAGAGTCAAAACTCTACGCCAGGATGCCTTACCAGAGCGATGAGGAGACTGGGAAGTAAAAAGAATTCCTAAGCTCTCCGATATATAATTCCTAAGGACTCAAAACATTTTTCTAGACACAACTCGGCTGCTAAAACGATCAAGCAATGGGGCTCCTAAGGTCGGGGAAGGCTCTGATTACCAACTTATAACGCCCTCGATGCGGCTATAGCTCCCACGTGTCGAGGCACGACTTAGAGGCATAACCGCATTGAAAGCAATGTCGCAAGTCAGGCAATCATTACAACATCCCATGTAATATGTAATAAAAAGGGGAGATAACATAGTTGGCTTACACTCGCCACGTCACATCAGAGTACATAAATAACATCCATCAAACAAACACTCATGGCCCGACTACGGCGCCAAAATAGAAAAGAACCCAACCTACGACAAGGTCCTGAATCGATAACCCCAACTAGGCACCACTACTGATCATCCGGAAAAGATACGTAGTAACGCTGAGAGTCCTCGTCGAACTCCCACTTGAGCTCGTACTCGTCACCTGGAGCGGAATCACCTGGACCTGCATCTGGAGTTGTAGTATCTGTGAGCCACAGGGACTCAGCAATCTCACACCCACGCGATCAAAACTATTTAAGCTCATGGGAATGGATAAGGCAAATATATGTGGAGCTGCAGCAAGCGACTAGCATATGTGGTGGCTAACTTATACGCAAAAGAGAGCGAGAAGAGAAGGCGAAGCACGAGCGAGAAGCTAAAGGAACATCCTGCGCAAGCATAACTCCAACACCGTGTCCACTTCCCGGACTCCGCCGAGAAGGGGCCATCACGGTAACACACACGGTTGATTCATTTTAATTAAGTTTAGTTCAAGTCATCTACAACCGGACGTTAACAAATTCCCATCCGCCCATAACCGCGGGCACGACTTTCGAAAGATCAATCCCTGCAGGGGGGTCCCAACTTAGCCCATAACAAGCTCTCACGGTCAACGAAGGAATAGACCTCCACCCAAGACACACCGATCAGACTCGGTATCTCGGTACAACAAGACGATTCGACAGGTTAAAACAAGTCCAGCAACACCGCCCAAATGTGCCGACAAATCCCGATAGGAGCTGCACATATCTCTTTCTCAGGGCACGCTCGGATAGGTCAAGCTACGAGTAAAACCAAACCTCAAGTTTCCCCGAGGTGGCCCCGCAGGCTGCCTGGTTCGGACCAACACTCAGAGGAGCACTGGCCCGGGGGGGGGGGTTAAAATAAGATGACCCTCGGGCTCCGGAAACCCAAGGGAAAAAGAGGCTAGGTGGAAAATGGTAAAACCAATGTTGGGCATTGCTGGAAAAGCTTTAATCAAGGCGAACTATCAAGGGGTTCCCATTATAGCCCAACCGCGTAAGGGACGCACAATCCGGGAACATAACACCGATATGACAGAAACTAGGGCGGCAAGAGTGGAACAAAACACTAGGCGAGAGGCCGAGCCTTCCACCCTTTACCAAGTATATAGATGCATTAAGATAACATAGCAATATAATGATATCCCAACAAGTAAATAAATGTTCCAACAAGGAACGGCTCCAATCTTCACCTGCAGCTAACAACGCTATAAGAAGGGCTGAGCAAAGCGGTAACATAGCCAATCAACGGTTTGCTAGGACAATGGTGGGTTAGAGGTTCAATCATGCAATTGGGAGGCTGACAAGCAAAAGGTAGGCATCGAAGCAGTGGCAAGCAAAAGAGCGAGCAAACTAGCATAGCAAAGATAGTAGTGATTTCGAGGGTATGATCATCTTGCCTGCACAATTGTCAGAGTTGACTGGATCCTCACAAGCAAACTCAACGGGATCCTCGGTAGCGAACTCGTCTCCCGGCTCTACCCAAAGACAAACAAGCAACAAGGATACAATCAACCACGGGCAAGACCAAGCAATATGATGAAATGACGATATGCTATGCGGGATGCGATGCGGGATGCAAAATGCAAGATATGACAGGAAATGCATGAACCTGGCATCAACTTGGAAAACCAAGTGTGCCACTGGATAGAGGGGATGAAATCGCTTGAAAACGATATAAAGATCATAGGAATCGGAGCTACGGTTTAGAAATGGCAAGCGTTTTAAGATATGACACCGGTGTGTGATTTGCAGCAAGTAGGCATCTAAATGCAACGAAATGAACATGCTACAGCCACCAAACATGAAAACAAAATACATGGCAGTGATGTACACAAGATGGTTGACAAAACACTAGCACTGAGCCATAGGCAAATTCATCCATTAAGAGGTTCAAACAAGCATGGCTAAAACGCAAATGCAAAACAGATTTCAGACTTAGTGAAATTAACACTAGTCTGAAATTTCAGATCACGATCCTCTCTTCGGAGCAGCAAAACAACATGATGCAAAACCTGAACATGACAAGTAAGAACATGGCATGGAGCTACTCAACAAGCTTAATAAAACACCCAAAGTGACCTGGGGCCAAAAGGGTTCACAAAATACTCTACCGAGCTCACGAACATAGCTCGAACACAATCAGTTTTCAGACTTAGTGAAAACTGAGACACGCTGAAATATAACTCACGAAGGCATGTAAACGAGCTCGATGCACTCACTACGGTGCAAGTCATGGCAAGGAAAGCATATAACAAGCAAGAAGGCACAAAGTGCTAGCTACACATGGCAAGAACAAAGGCATAGCATGCATGGAACACTAACGGTAGTATCGGCAAAATCGCAAACAAGTTGACGATCTGCCCAGATTAACAACGAAGCAAAAGTTGAGCTCGATTGAGTCAACCTAGAGCACTCCACATATGCCAACAAAGACATGGATGGATAGAGCATAACATAAGTATCAAAACTCCCTTACTGATCATCCTCAAAAGAGGCACGGATCACTAGGAAACAAGCTGGACATTTAGCATCATGAACTAAAATATCCCAGACTTAGTGAAAATCACAAAGTCCCTGAAATCTGCAATCTCAGGTACCTCTCTTCGCAAGCTTGCACAAGACAACACACACATCCTAAAAATGCATGGGTGGCACCTCTGGAAAGAAGACAAAGTGCTTCACAATTCATCCCAAAGGGGCAGAGGCATATCATGCACGAATTAAACATGACAAAAATGACAAAAGTGCATGATGAACTAACGGATCTGCAATTTAACTCACGAAGCCTCCTTCTAACAGCATTTTGGGTATCAAGATGACCTCAAATGCAAATGATGCAATGGAATGAAATGATGTACATGTCGAGGCGAAGATTTTTACATATCATACGCCCAAAACGGAGCTACGGTTGCGGAGATACAAGCAGTCAAAGGTAGCACGAAAATTAGGGTTTCGGGGGAGAGAGGTCAACCGAAAACTCATATCCAGATCGGGATCTCGCGGGTACTGTTCACCGGCGCATTTCCCGAGGATGACCAGCACCGGAGCTCGTCGGTGCCGGCCGGAGTGGGGGAAGAGGAGGCCGGGGTGAGGGAGAGGAGGCCGGGCGGCGCCGGAGGAGGAAGCGGCGACCGCGGGCGGCGGCGTCCGGGGCGGCG
>NC_041386.1:241873761-241878752 GCF_002162155.2 Triticum dicoccoides | reverse complement strand
GGACGCTGTCCGGCCGGGGCGGACACGTCCGTCGGTGGAGATCTCAGTTTTTTTTTAAAACTAGGGTTTCAGACGGGGGAAGAAGAGATCCGAATGGAGGGGGTATAAATAGGCATAAGTGGAGCTAGGAGAGTCCAAATGAGGTGCGGTTTTCGCCCACACGATCGTGATCGAACGCTCTAGGACATGGAACAGAGTTAGGTGGGTTTTGGGCCAAATTTGGGGGGTGTTGGGCTGCAACACACACGAGGCCTTTTCGGTCCCTCGGTTAACCGTTGGAGTATCAAACGAAGTCCAATTGACCCGAAACTTGACAGGCGGTCTACCGGTAGTAAACCAAGGCCGCTTGACAAGTCTCGGTCCAATCCGGAAATGTTTAATCCCCACACAAGAAAGAAAGCTAGAAATGGCCACCGGAGGAGAACGAAGCGCTGGAATGCAAAACGGACAACGGGGAAAATGCTCGAATGCATGAGATGAACATGTATGCAAATGCAATGCACGAGATGACATGGTATGAGATGCATGAAAACGAAAACAACACACGGAGACAAAGACCCGAAACCGAGAAATAAATATAACTTGACACCGGAAACGGCAAGAGTTGGAGTACAAATGGGGAAAGTTACATCTGGGGCGTTACATCTCTCCTCTCTGAAACTCTCTCGATTTCATGTACATGACTACAGGAGTACATCCACTGCTGCCGATCGAGCTCCATGCGCCAAGTCCCCGCCGCCTCGGATCCCGGCGACCCCAGTTCGCCGTCAACGCCGCCATCTTGCTACCCTCGCCAGAGAGCACTGCGCCGCCCGAGTTGCGCCCAAGCCCCATCGCGCAGCGCCTGCCCAGCCTCTGCTTCGAGCAGAGGAGGAAGCTGCCTCATTCAACGTCAGTTGACCGCGCCCCTCCACCTCGTTCGATCCTGCCAGCGTGGAAAGGCGCCAAGGCCCAGCACCGCCCGTCCTCTTCATCCCCGTCGTCCCACCGGAGTTCCCCGCCTCGCCGCTGACCAACAGTGCCATCGCCTTGTTTTTCCCTGCATCGAACGAGGAGACCTGCTACCGCGTTGACCCCGTCCTCCACCGCGCTGGCCAGTTGCGTGGCCTGCCAGGCACGCTAGGCCCAGCTCCCACGCCGGCCCAGCCGCTCCTTTTACTGGCGCGCCTCCTCCCCGCTGACCGGGCCAGGCCCAATGTGAGCTCCGCCCAGCCCTTTTGACTGTGCACAGTTGGGCCAGCCACTTTCGGCCCAACTTCTATTTTTTTATCAGGCGATATGTCTATTTATCCTGAGATTTACCAGTTTGCAGAAAAGTCCCTCTAGATCATGCATATAATAACTCACAAACCGTGCATCGGTTTAAAACAAACTTAATATGAAACTTGCTTAGTTTTTCATCTAGTTTAATAATATTTCATTTTCATCCATGTTTAAAATGCTTAAAATGTTGTTTGTTTAAATTTGCTCCTATGCCATGTTAAAATGCTTTAATTCATAACTAAATAACCGTAACTCCGAATTTAATAAATTATATATGTAAATGGGGTAGAATTTTGCATAGTTTAACATGGTGGCATCACTTTGCATGTTTAATAACTCTAAAATTATGTTTAGGGAAGAACAGTACCAAACCTAATATATGCATATGAGGATTTACCGGAATTGTTCTTCGTTGCTTCCGGGCTCATTTAAACTTGACTAGATATGTAGTTTTACTTTGCTTCACCCTTGCCATGCTAACAACATTTAATATTCTGGAGTACCTAACCGAGAGTGAACTAAATAAGTGATGTGGTGTTCCGTCAATATGCAGCTCGTTGCATATTGAGCTCCACTTAACTTGTAGTTTTGTTTGTGCCCTTTGCCATGCCATGCATATTTAAACCGGACATGCATCATAATTGTTTTGCGCATCATGCCATGTTATGTGATGGTTGTTTACCATGATTGCTTTCTTCTTTCCGGTGTTGCTTCTTCGGGTTGGTTCCGATAACGTCGTGTTGTGAGGATCCGTTCGTCTACGTCCGTTTGTCTTCTTCATGGACTCGTTCTTCTTCCTTGCGGGATTTCAGGCAAGATGATCATACCCTCGAAATCACTACTATCTTTGTTTTGCTAGATGCTCGCTCTTTTGCTATGCCTATGCTGCGGTACATACCACTTGCTTGTCATGCCTCCCATATTATTGAACCAAGCCTCTAACCCACCTTGTCCCAGCAAACCGTTGATTGGCTATGTTACCGCTTTGCTCAGCCCCTCTTATAGCGTTGTTAGTTGCAGGTGAAGATTGAAGTTTGTTCCTTGTTGGAACATGAAGATACCGTTCCTTGTTGGAACATGTTTACTTGTTGGGATATCACAATATATCTTATTTAATTAATGCATCTATATACTTGGTAAAGGGTGGAAGGCTCAGCCTTATTCCTGGTGTTTTGTTCCACTCTTCCCGCCTTAGTTTCCGTCATATCGGTGTTATGTTCCCGGATTTTGCGTCCCTTACATGGTTGGGCTATAATGGGAACCCCTTGACAGTTCGCCTTAACTAAAGCTCTTCCAGCAATGCCCAACATTGGTTTTACCATTTGCCACCTAGCCTTTTCTTTTCCCTTGGGAGTCGCGCTCCTGAGGGTCATCATTATTTTACCCCCCCCCCCGGGCCAGTGCTCCTCTAAGTGTTGGTCCAAACTAGAGTCCTGTGCAGCGCCCCCTCGGGGAAACTCGAGGTTTGATTTTAGTTGTATGGAGCGCTCATCTGAGTGTGCCCTGAGAAAGAGATATGTGCAGCTCCTATCAGGATTTGTCGGCACATTCGGGCAGTGTTGCTGGTTTAGATTTACCCTGTCAAAATGTCTTGTTGTACCGGGATACCGAGTCTGATCGGAATGTCTCGGGAGGAGGTCTATTCCTTCGTTGACCGTGAGAGCTTGTGATGGGCTAAGTTGGGACACCCCTGCAGGGTTTTGAACTTTTGAAAGCTGTGCCCGCGGTTATGGGCAGATGGGAATTTGTTAACGTCCGGTTGTAGAAAACCTAAACTTGACCTTAATTAAAATGAGTCAACTGCGTGTGTAATCATGATGGTATCTTTCCGGCGGAGTCCGGGAAGTGAACACGGTTGTTGGAGTTATGCTTGACATAGGTTGTTTAGGATCACTTCTTGATCATACTTTTATCGACCGTGCTTTGCCTTCTCTTCTCGCTCTCATTTGCGTATGTTAGCCACCATATATGCTAGTCGCTTGCTGCAGCTCCACCTCATACCTTTTACCTTACCCATAAGCTTAAATAGTCTTGATCGCGAGGGTGCGAGATTGCTGAGTCCCCGTGGCTCACAGATACTTCCAAAACCAGCTTGCAAGTGCCGATGAGTCTGTGCAGATGACGCAACCAAGCTCAAGGAGGAGTTCTATGAAGATCTTGTCCTTTATGTTGTTTTGTTCTAGTTGTTCAGTAGTGGAGCCCAGTTGGGGTCGATCGAGGACCTTTGTCGCATTTGGGGTTCTTCTTTTATTTTGGTTCCGTAGTCGGACCTTGATTGTATTTGGATGTTATAATGCTTTATTCATGTATTGTGTGAAGTGGCGATTGTAAGCCAACTATGTATCTCTTTCCCTTATGTATTACATGGGTTGTGTGAAGATTACCTCACTTGCGGCATTGCTTTCAATGCGGTTATGCCTCTAAGTCGTGCTTCGACACATGGGATATGTAGCCGCATCGAGGGCGTTACACTTTGCTTCCTTAGGATCTACGAAATACCGATGTAGACGCGGAGTGATCGGAAAGTACCATACAACTTTCTGTGGAGCTTTCTTTCCAGCCTATTTATATCGTGAAGCATTGCACTATGGACAGATGGTTTTTTCGCGTGCTCGTTCCGATATATGATGAAATCACTGATGCATGTGTGATATCTAATATGTGGCAGATCAATAGGGCACACCTTTTTCTTTGCCTCCTCGACACTAGTAGGACACAGGCTTCCCTTGGGAAGAACCTTCTTTAGGTACTTCAGAAGCTCATCCAGGCTTGTATCTTTCCATTTGTTTTTTGCCTTCATCTTTAGAAGTTCTAGTGTGAAACTCAAGCGGGTCACCTCGGGATTGCAACCATCATACAAAGGAGTTATCGAGTCTACCTCCAGTTGCGCCAGTTTGGCCTCCTCTCTAGAAGCAGCTCTGTCGCTTGTCGTCTTCCTACGAAGTAGGTCTTCAACATGTGGGTCTCGCATGGCTGAACTTAGTAGCAACGAAGATGGTGGCATGTCCGCGTCTTCTCCGCCTTGAACTACCTCTTCGCCATCGACATTTCCAGGGCCGTCTTCCTCTTCGGGCACATAATCGGTCATCTCTTCGTCTGGTGGCCCCATGTTGTTATTTCCTGCCCCGTCGACGTCCTCATCATCATCATCATCATCATCTTCTTCTTCTTCACTTATCCACCGAGTATGGCCATGCATGAGCAGGTGCGCCTTGAATTTACCACCCTGAAAGGGGTCGATCCTGACTCTTCCTTTGCATTTTCGACACGGACATTAAACATCCCTTAGTCTTTTTTCATACATGTCATCCACAGCGGATTGCCTGTATCTTTCCACCATCCTTCCATTGACCTTCATGATCACCTATGCACGGAGAAAATATTATAACCACGTATATATGCATGCATGGATCAAATTCATACAAAAATTCGGCATGACCTTCCCTAAACATAGGACATATTGAGTTTGCCCGAAATTCGCCGAAACAGAAATGAATCGACATTTCGGCAAAACATAGGCAACTCATGTCACTCACATGCCACACTCAATTTGGTATATTCACATCGCACATAGTTTCGGTCCTAATCGCAAACACACATATTTCCATTCTTGCACAACTCTTTTTTTGCTCACCTATTTGTCAAGAGGAATATCGAGCACCTTCTTATATTTAGCTAGTAGCTCTACATAGAGCTATGAGAAGGAGGAGGGAGGGCATTAATGGAGG
>NC_041386.1:241786194-241873464 GCF_002162155.2 Triticum dicoccoides | reverse complement strand
GCAAAAGAAAGGAAGAGGAAGGAGGGAGGGCATTAATAGGGGGGTGGTGGAGGGGCAAAGAAGAGAAGGGGAGGAGGGGCAAAAACAAGGAAGAGAAAGGAGGGAGGGCACTAATGGAGGGAGGAGGAGGGGCAAAGAAGAGGGGGAAGCATTGAAGGACAAGCAAGTGCAAGAGGGAGGGGGGAGAAAGAAAGGGGGAGGAAGAAGAACGGGGGGAGGTGGCAGATATTTTGGCTGGCGACCACAAAAGTAGCGCTGGGCACCAAAGCGCACTACTGCTATGTGTGCCAGCAGTAATATCTACTGGTACATAAAACTAGCTATAGCGCTTGCCCAGAAAACACGCTACTGGTAAAAGATTACACATAGAAGAAGTAGCAGTAGTGCTTCTTAGTAGCCCCACGCTACTAATATTTTCTTAACAGTAGCGCTTGTTAGGGTACCAACGCTGCTATCATTTTTTGGCCGGGGCGGTCGTGGTGTGCCTAACTTACCAGTAGTGTGCCCTCTAGAAACCAACGCTGCTGCTAAGTTGTACCAATAGCGCGGTTTGTAACATCAGTAGCGTGGGCACCAAAACACACGCTACTGGTAAACTTCTATGTATAAGCCTTTTCCTAGTAGTGATATTGGCTGCTACATATTCTAAGAAGATCTTTATCACTCAAACCGCATATCAACATACGTTTTTCACTTTGTCATCGCTATGTTACTTGCCCGAGTTTCGATCGTCGGTATCATCATACCTAGTTCAATCTCGTTACCAGCAAGTCTCTTTACTTGTTCCATAATGCATCATCCCGTAACTAACTCATTAGTCACATTGCTTGCAAGGCTCATAGTGATGTGCATTACCGAGAGGGCCCAGACATACCTCTCTGATACACGAAGTGATAAATCCTAATCTTGATCTATGCCAACTCAACAAACACCATCCGAGACACGTGTAGAGCATCTTTATAATCACCCAATTACGTTGTGACATTTGATAGAACACAAGGTGTTCCTCTGGTATTCGGGAATTGCACAATCTCATAGTCAAAGGAACATGTATAAGTCATGATGAAAGCAATAGCAATAAAACTAAACGATCATTATGCTAAGCTAATGGATGGTTCTTGTACATCACATCATTCTCTAATGATGTGTTCCCGTTCATCAAGTGACAACACATGTCTATGGTTAGGAAACTTAACCATCTTTGATTAATGAGCTAGTCAAGTAGAGGCATACTAGGGACACTCTGTTTGTCTATGTATTCACAGATGTACTAAGTTTTCGGTTAATACAGTTCTAGCATGAATAATGAACATTTATCATGATATAAGGAAATATAAATAACAACTTTATTATTGCCTCTAGGGCATATTTCCTTCAGTCTCCCACTCGCACTAGAGTCAATAATATAGATTACATAGTAATGATTCTAACACCCATGGAGTCTTGGTGCCGATCATGTTTTTCTCATGAGCGAGGCTTAGTCAACTAGTCTGCAACATTCATATCTGTATGTATCTTGCAAATCTCTATGTCTCCCTCCTTGACTTGAGCACAGATGGAATTGAATCGTCTCTTGATGTGTTTGGTTCTCTTGTGAAATCTGGATTCCTTCGCCAAGGGAATTGCTCTAGTATTGTCACAAAATATTTTCATTGGACTCGATGCAGTAGGTATTACACCTAGATCGGATATGAACTCCTTCATCCATACTCCTTCATATGCTGCTTCCGAAGCTGCTATGTACTCCGCTTCACATGTAGATCCCGCCATGATGCTCTGCTTGGAGCTGCACCAACTGACAGCTCCACCATTCAATATAAATATGTATCCAGTTTGTGACTTAGAGTCATCTGGATCAGTGTCAAAGCTTGCATCGATGTAACCATTTACGACGAGCTCTTTGTCACCCCCATAAATGAGAAACATATCCTTAGTCCTTTTCAGGTATTTCAGGATGTTCTTGACCGCAGTCCAGTGATCCACTCCTGGATTACTTTGGTACCTCCCTGCTAAACTTATAGCAAGGCACACATCAGGTCTGGTACACAGCATTGCATACATGATAGAACCTATGGCTGAGGCATAGGGAATTACTTTCATTTTCTCTCTATCTTCTCCAATGGTCGGGCATTGAGTCTGACTCAACTTCACACCTTGTAACACAGGCAAGGACCCTTTCTTTGACTTATCCGTTTTGAACGTTTTCAAAACTTTATCAAGGTATGTGCTTTGTGAAAGTCCAATTAAGCATCTTGATCTATCTCTATAGATCTTGATGCCCAATATATAAGCAGCTTCACCGAGGTCTTTCATTGAAAAATTCTTACTCAAGTGTCCTTTTATGCTATCCAAAAATTCTATATTATTTCTAATCAACAATATGTCATCCACATATAATATTAGAAATGCTATGGAGCTCCCACTCAGTTTCTTGTAAATACAGGCTTCTCCAAAAGTCTGTATAAAACCGTATGCTTTGATCACACTATCAAAGCGTATATTCCAACTCCGAGAGGCTTGCACCAGCCCATAAATGGATCGCTGGAGCTTGCACACTTTGTTAGCACCTTTTTGGATCGACAAACCTTCTGGTTGCATCATATACAACTTTTATTTAAGATATCCATTAAGGAATGCAGTTTTGACATCCATTTGCCAAATTTCATAATCATAAAATGCGGCAATTTCTAACATGATTCGGACAGACTTAAGCATCGCTTCGGGTGACAAGGTCTCATCGTAGTCAACTCCTTGAACTTATGGAAAACCTTTTGCAACAAGTCGAGCTTTGTAGACAATAACATTACCGTCAGCGTCAGTCTTCTTCTTGAAGATCCATTTATTCTTTGTTTCTTGCCAATCATCGGGCAAGTCAACCAAAGTCCACAATTTGTTCTCATACATGGATCCCATCTCAGATTTCATGGCCTCAAGTCATTTCGCGTAACGTGGGCTCATCATCGCTTCCTCATAGCTCGTAGGTTCGTCATGGTCAAGTAACATGACCTCTAGAACAAAATTACCGTACCACTCTGATGTGGATCATACTCTAGTTGACATACGAGGTTTGGTAGTAATTTGCTCAGAAGTTTCATGATCATCATCATTAGCCTCCTCACTAATTGGTGTAGGAATCACTGGAACTGATTTCCGTGATGAACTACTTTCCAATAAAGGAGAAGGTACAATTACCTCATCAAGTTATACTTTCCCCCCACTCACTTCTTTCGAGAGAAACTCCTTCTCTAGAAAGGATCCATTCTTGGCAATGAATATCTTGCCTTCAGATCTGTGATAGAAGGTGTACCCAACAGTCTCCTTTGGGTATCCTATGAAGACACATTTCTTCGATTTGGGTTCATGATTATGAGGTTGAAGCTTTTTCATATAAGCATCACAACCCCAAACTTTAAGAAACGTCAAGTTAGGTTTCTTGCCAAAGCACACTTCATATGGTGTCGTCTCAACGGATTTAGATGGTGCCCTATTTAACGTGAATGCAACCGTTTCTAAAGCATATCCCCAAACGATAGTGGTAAATCAGTAAGGGACATCATAGATTGCACCATATCTAATAAAGTACGGTTATGACGTTCGGACACACCATTACGCTGTGGTGTTCTAGGTGGCGTGAGTTGCGAAACTATTCCACATTGTTTCAAATGAAGACCAAACTCATAACTCAAATATTCACCTCCATGAGCAGATCTTAGAAACTTTATTTTCTTGTTACGATGATTTTCCACTTCACTCTGAAATTCTTTGAACTTTTCAAATGTTTCAGACTTATGTTTCATCAAGTAGATATACCCATATCTACTCAAATCATCTGTGAAGGTCATAAAATAACGATACCTGTCGTGAGCCTCAACAATCATCGGACCACATACGCATAAATCAATATGTATTATTTCCAATAAGTCAGTTGCTCTTTCCATTGTTCCAGAGAAGGGAGGCTTAGTCATCTTGCCCATGAGGCATGGTTCGCAAGCATCAAGTGATTCATAATCAAGTGATTCCAAAAGCCCATCAACATTGAGTTTCTTCATGCGCTTTACAACAATATGACCTAAACGGCAGTGCCACAAATAAGTTGCACTATCATTATTAACCTTGCATCTTTTGGCTTCAATATTATGAATATGTGTATCACTGCAATCGAGATTCAACAAAAATAGACCACTCATCAAGGGTGCATGACCATAAAAGATATTACTCATATAAATAGAACAACCATTATTCTCCGATTTAAATGAATAACCATCTCACATCAAACAAGATCCAGATATAATGTTCATGCTCAACGCTGGCACCAAATAACAATTATTTAGGTGTAAAACTAATCCCGGCGGTAGATGTAGAGGTAGCGTGCCGACGGTGATCACATCGACTTTGGAACCATTTCCCACACGCATCATCACCTCGTCCTTAGCCAATCTTCGTTTAATCCATAGCCCCTGTTTTGGTTGCAAATATGAGCAACAAAACCAGTATCAAATACCAAGGCGCTACTACGAGCATTAGTAAGGTACATATCAATAACATGCATATCAAATATACCTTTCACTTTGCCATCCTTCTTATTCGCCAAATACTTGGGGAAGTTCCGCTTCCAGTGACCAGTCCCTTTGAAGTAGAATCACTCAGTCTCCGGCTTCAGTCCAGACTTAGGCTTCTTCACTAGAGCGGCAACTTGCTTGGCGTTCTTCTTGAAGTTCCCCTTCTTCCCTTTGCCCTTTTTCTTGAAACTAGTGGTCTTGTTAACCATCAAAATTTGATGCTCCTTCTTGATTTCTACCTCCGCGGCCTTTAGCATTGCGAAGAGCTCGGGAATTGTCTTGTCCACCCCTTGCATATTATAG
Organism: Triticum dicoccoides; assembly: GCF_002162155.2. Taxonomy (NCBI): domain Eukaryota; kingdom Viridiplantae; phylum Streptophyta; class Magnoliopsida; order Poales; family Poaceae; genus Triticum; species Triticum dicoccoides. The sequence goes on along the minus strand of NC_041386.1, from coordinate 241,868,602 downwards.
TTCATAACAAAGCTTTTGTAGCTTGGTGGTAGTGATTGAAGAACTCTGTCAATGTAACATCCCAATTTTCAATTTGGATGTTATTTAGATCATTCATATGCATTCATCATCTGAGCATTTTTGGAATTCATTTTATTTGAATTTTGATCCTAGAAACCTTAAGGAACTCAAGGACCAAATGAGAGAGTTGGAGGTTTTCCAAAAAAAAATCCAAGTTTGAATTTTCAACATTGGCAGTTGGATCAAAGAGTTTTATTCAAAATATGTTTTCCAATAATTTCAAATAAATAAAATAAAGATAGAAGATAATATGACTTCTTCAAAAATAGTAAAGAAATGTTGGAAATTTATTTTTCAAAAAAATATATTTTTATTTGATTTTATTTGCGTGTTTAATTATTTTATTAGTGCAAAAAAGTTTATTTTATTTTTATGCATTTAGATCCAGAAAAATGTTCACCTAGCCCATTTAATTAGGAGGAATTTGTGTGAATTTTTTTGGAATTTTTAAAAATAGTTTTCATTATGTTTTTCCAAAGCCCAGACGGCCCAAGTTGCCGCCACTGCCATCGTCCCCGACCCTGAGCCGGACTCCTCCTCGAGTCCGAGCGTGCCACGCTGCCAGCCGCCCCCTTCCCCAAGTCGCCGCGCCCCCGGGCCTTTATAAGCCGACACCCCACCGCCTCTTCCTCCTCACCAGCCACCGCTGCCTCTGCCACGTAGCTGTCGGCGCCGCTGCGCCGCTTTTGTGCCGCCACCTAGCCCGCGCTGCCCCGCGCCACCACTGCCCATCGCCTGAACCCTCCGCTGCCCTATAAGCTGCCCAACCCGATTTTTCCCGGTCCGGTAATAAACCGTCCCTGGTTCGCCAGTTTTTCTTTTAGTGTTCGGTTTTCGTTTAAAACCCATTTTTTTTATTATGTTTAGTTAAGTAACGAACGTTTTTGTTTAGTTAGTTTTAGTGAACGTTTTCGTTCGTTAGGTTTTCATAGCGGACGTTCGTCCGATAGTATTTTCTTTCTTTGTTTATTTTTGGATAGGGACCCATCCATAATTATTTTCTTCATAGATTAGTCCATGTTCTTCAAACGATCACAATTATTTGCTCGTTTACCCAAATCCAATGAAACCAATGCCAAATTCTTCGTTATGATCCCCTCTATCTAGATAACTAACTTAAACATGTTTTTTGAAAGATTAAAATTTGGTTTCAAATAGATTTTAATTTGAACTTCTTTTGATCGTAACTTGAGTTTCGTAATCCTGTTTTGGTTGATTCTTTTGCAAATCGAAGCTCTTGATATAAACATTAAGATCTTTTTCTCTGGTATTCTTTGCATCTTCATAGCTTCGGTGCTTATGTATGTTGTTGTTTGTCTACGATAGATTTTACGGAGTGCGAAGCTTGCTACTATGAATCTATAGGGTTTTCCGATCGTCAGCAAGGCAAGTTACACTTTGATCATACCTTTATTACCCAGTTTTTATGCATTAGTTACATCCTCAAATATTGCAAGAGTAGGATTGCGAACATGTGGTTATTTCTATGTAGTGGATGAGATAGGAACCTAATACCTTTGATCACCCGAGAATATATTGCTCATATTCCTTAGCCATGCTTGTAGACGGGGACGTTGGGGAACGTAGTAATTTCAAAAAAATTCCTATGCACACGCAAGATCATGGTGATGCATTGCAACGAGAGGGGAGAGTGTTGTCTACGTACCCTTGTAGACTGAAAGCGGAACCGTTAGCACAACATGGTTGATGTTGTCATACGTCTTCACGATCCGACCGATCAAGTACCGAAAGTACGGCACCTCCGAGTTCAGCACACGTTCAGCCCGATGATGTCACTCGAACTCCGATCTAGCCGAGTGTTGAGGGAGAGTTTCGTCAGCACGACGGTGTGGTGACGATGTTGATGTTCTACCAACGCAGGGCTTCGCCTAAGCACCGCTACAGTAATATCAAGGTGGACTATGGTGGAGGGGGGCACCGCACACGGCTAAAGGATCAAATGATCAATTGTTGTGTCTCGGGGGTGTGGCCGGCCAGGGAGAGGGCGCGCCAGGAGGAGTCCTACTCCCACCGGGAGTAGGACTCCCCCCTTTCCTAGTTGGAATAGGATTCGGGAGAAGGAAAGAGAGAGGAGAAGAAGGAAAGAGGGGGCCGGCCCCCCTTGCCCTAAACCAATTCGGTTTGGGCCTTGGGGGGGCGTGCCCCACACTCCCCTTGCTTCCCTTTATTTACACTAAGGCCCATATAGGCACATTAAGCTCCCGGGGGGTTCCGGTAACCTCCCGACACTCCGGTAAAATCCTGATTTCACCCGGAACACTTCCGACATCCAAACATAGGCTTCCAATATATCAATCTTCATGTCTCGACCATTTCGAGACTCCTCGTCATGCCCTTGATCACAACCGGGACTCCGAACAACCTTCGGTACATCAAAACATATAAACTCATAATATAACCGTCATCGTAACATTGAGCGTGCGGACCCTACGGGTTCGAGAACTATGTAGACATGACCGAGGTACGTCTCTGGTCAATAACCAATAGCGGAACCTAGATGCTCATATTGGCTCCCACATATTCTACGAAGATCTTTATCGGTCAAACCGCACAACAACATACGTTGTTCCCTTTGTCATCGGTATGTTACTTTCCTGAGATTCGATCGTCGGTATCTTAATACCTAGTTCAATCTCATTACCGGAAAGTCTCTTTACTCGTTCCGTAATACATCAACCCACAACTAACTCATTAGTTGCAATGCTTGCAAGGCTTAAGTGATGTGCATTACCGAGAGGGCCCAGAGATACCTCTCCGACAATCGGAGTGACAAATCCTAATCTCGAAATATGCCAACCCAACAAGTACCTTTGGAGACACCTGTAGAGCACCTTTATAATCACCCAGTTACGTTGTGACATTTGGTAGCACACAAAGTGTTCCTCCGGTAAACGGGAGTTGCATAATCTCATAGTCATAGGAACATGTATAAGTCATGAAGAAAGCAATAGCAGAATACTAAACGATCGTGTGCTAAGCTAACAGAATGGGTCATGTCAATCACATAATTCTCCTAATGATGTGACCCCGTTAATCAAATGACAACTCATGTCTATGGTTAGGAAACATAACCATCTTTGATTAACGAGCTAGTCAAGTAGAGGCATACTAGTGACAATCTGTTTGTCTATCTATTCACACATGTATTATATTTCTGGTTAATACAATTCTAGCATGAATAATAAACATTTATCATGATATAAGGAAATAAATAATAACTTTATTATTGCCTCTAGGGCATATTTCCTTCAGTCTCCCACTTGCACTAGAGTCAATAATCTAGATTACACAGTAATGATTCTAACACCCATGGAGCGTTGGTGCTGATCATGTTTTGCTCATGGAAGAGGCTTAGTCAACGGGTCTGCAACATTCAGATCTGTATGTATCTTGCAAAGTTCTATGTCTCCCACCTGGACTAAATCCCGGATGGAATTGAAGCGTCTCTTGATGTCTTCGGTTCTCTTGTGAAATCGGGATTCCTTCGCCGAGGCAGTTGCACCAATATTGTCACAAAATATTTTCATTGGACCCGATGCACTAGGTATGACACCTAGATCGGATATGAAATCCTTCATCCAGAGTCCTTCATTTGCTGCTTCCGAAGCAGCTATGTACTCCGCTTCATGTGTAGATCCCGCCACAATGCTTTGTTTAGAACTGCACCAATTGACAGCTCCATCATTTAATGTAAACACGTATCCGGTTTGCGATTTAGAATCGTCCGGATCAGTGCCAAAGCTTGCATCAACGTAACCGTTTACGATGAGCTCTTTGTCACCTCCATAAACGAGAAATATATCCTTAGTCCTTTTCAGGTATTTCAGGATGTTCTTGACCGTTGTCCAGTGATCCACTCCTGGATTACTTTGGTACCTCCCTGCTAGACTTATAGCAAGTCACACATCAGGTCTGGTACACATCATTTCATACATGATAGAGCCTATGGCTGAAGCATAGGGAACATCTTTCATTTCCTCTCTATCTTCTGCAGTGGTCGGGCGTTGAGTCTTACTCAACTTCACACCTTGTAACACAAGCAAGAACCCTTTCTTTGCTTGATCCATTTTGAACTTCTTCAAAACTTTATCAAGGTATGTGCTTTGTGAAAGTCCAATTAAGCGTCTTGATCTATCTCTATAGATCTTGATACCCAATATGTAAGCAGCTTCACCGAGGTCTTTCATTGAAAAACTCTTATTCAAGTATCCCTTTATGCTATCCAGAAAATCTATATCATTTCCGATTGGCAATATGTCATCCACATATAATATCAGAAATGCTACAGAGCTCCCACTCACTTTCTTCTAAAAATACAGGCTTCTCCAAAAGTCTGTATAAAACCAAATGCTTTGTTCACACTATCAAAGAGTTTATTCCAACTCCGAGAGGCTTGCACCAGTCCATAAATGGATCGCTAGAGCTTGCACACTTTGTTAGATCATATACAACTTGTCTTCCAGAAATCCATTGAGGAATGCAGTTTTTACATCCATTTGCCAAATTTCATAATCATAAAATGCGGCAATTGCTAACATGATTCGGACAGACTTAAGAATCGCTACGGGTGAGAAGGTCTCATCGTAGTCTATCGCTTGAACTTGTTGAAAACCTTTTGCAACAAGTCGAGCTTTATAGACAGTAACATTACCGTCAGCGTCAGTCTTCTTCTTGAAGATCCATTTATTCTCAATTGCTTGCCGATCAATGGGCAAGTCAACCAAAGTCCATACTTTGTTCTCATACATGGATCCCATCTCAGATTTCATGGCTTCAAGCCATTTTGCAGAATCTGGGCTCACCATCGCTTCTTCATAGTTCGTAGGTTCATCGTGATCTATTAGCATGACTTCCAGAATAGGATTACTGTACCACTCTGGTGCGGATCTTACTCTGGTTGATCTACGAGGTTCAGTAGTAACTTGATCTAAAGTTCCATGATCATCATCATTAACTTCCTCACTGATTGGTGTAGGCGTCATAGAAACTTGTTTCTGTGATGAACTACTTTCCAATAGAGGAGCAGGTATAGATACCTCATCAAGTTCCACTTTCCTCCCACTCACTTCTTTCGAGAGAAATTCCTTCTCTAGAAAGGATCCATTCTTTGCAGCGAATGTCTTGCCTTCGGATCTGTGATAGAAGGTATACCCAACAGTTTCCTTTGGGTATCCTATGAAGACACATTTCTCCGATTTGGGTTCGACCTTATCAGGTTGAAGCTTTTTCACATAAGCATCACAGCCCCAAACTTTCAGAAACGACAACTTTGGTTTCTTGCCAAACCACAGTTCATAAGGCGTCGTCTCAACGGATTTTGATGGTGCCCTATTTAACGTGAATGCGGCCGTCTCTAAAGCTTAACCCAAAAATGATAGCGGTAAATCTGTAAGAGACATCATAGATCGCACCATATCTAGTAATGTATGATTACGACGTTCGGACACACCATTACGTTGTGGTGTTCTGGGTGGCGTGAGTTGTGAAACTATTCTGCATTGTTACAAATGTAGACCAAACTCGTAACTGAAATATTCTCCTCCACGATCAGATCGTAGAAACTTTATTTTCTTGTTACGATGATTTTCAACTTCACTCTAAAATTCTTTGAACTTTTCAAATTTTTCAGACTTATTCTTCATTAAGTAGATATACCCATATCTGCTTAAATCATCTGTGAAGGTGAGAAAATAACGATATCCGCCACGAGCCTCAACATTCATCGGACCACATACATCTGTATGTATGATTTCCAACAAATCTGTTGCTCTCTCCATAGTACGGGAGAACGGCGTTTTAGTCATCTTGCCTATGAGGCACGGTTTGCAAGTACCAAGTGATTCATAATCAAGTGGTTCCAAAAGTCCATCAGTATGGAGTTTCTTCATGCGCTTTATACCGATATGACCTAAACAGCAGTGCCACAAATAAGTTGCACTATCATTATCAACTCTGCATCTTTTGGCTTCAACATTATGAATATGTGTATCACTACTATCGAGATTCATCAAAAATAGACCACTCTTGAAGGGTGCATGACCATAAAAGATATTACTCATATAAATAGAACAACCATTATTCTCTGATTTAAATGAATAACCGGCTCGCATCAAACAAGATCCAGATATAATGTTCATGCTCAACACTGGCACCAAATAACAATTATTTAGGTCTAATACTAATCCCGAAGGTAGATGTAGAGGTAGCGTGCCGACTGTGATCACATCGACTTTGGAACCATTTCCCACGCGCATCGTCACCTCGTCCTTTGCTAGTGTTTGCTTAATCCATAGTCCCTGTTTCGAGTTGCAAATAATAGCAATAGAACCAGTATCAAATACCTAGGTGCTACTGCGAGCTCTAGTAAGGTACACATCAATAACATGTATATCACCTATACCTTTGTTCACCTTGCCATCCTTCTTATCCGCCAAATACATGGGGCAGTTCTACTTCCAGTGACCAGTCTGCTTGCAGTAGAAGCACTCAGTCTCAGGCTTAGGTCTAGACTTGTGTTTCTTCTCCTGAGCAGCAACTTGCTTGCTTTTCTTCTTGAAGTTCCCCTTCTTCTTCCCTTTACCCTTTTTCTTGAAACTGGTGGTCTTATTGACCATCAACACTTGATGCTCCTTCTTGATTTCTACCTCCGCAGCTTTTAGCATTGCGAAGAGCTCGGGAATTGTCTTATTCATCCCTTGCATATTATAATTCATCACAAAGCTTTTGTAGCTTGGTGGTAGTGATTGAAGAACTTTGTCAATGACACTATCAACCGGAAGATTAACTCCCAGCTGAGTCAAGTGATTATGGTACCCAGACATTCTGAGTATATGCTCACTGATAGAACTATTCTCCTCCATCTTGCAGCTGTAGAACTTATTGGAGACTTCATATCTCTCAATCCGGGCATTTTCTTGAAATATTAACTTCAACTCCTGGAACATCTCATATGCTCCATGACGTTCATAACGTCGTTGAAGTCCCGGTTCTAAGACATAAAGCAAGGCACACTGAACTATCGAGTAGTCATCAGCTTTACTCTGCCAGGCGTTCTTAACATCTGCAGTTGCATCAGCAGCAGGCCCGGCACTCAGCGGTGCTTCCAGGACATAATTCTTCTGAGCAGCAATGAGGATAATCCTCAAGTTACGGACCCAGTCCGTGTAATTGCTACCATCATCTTTCAACTTTGCTTTCTCAAGGAACACATTAAAATTCAACGGAACAATAGCACGGGCCATCTATCTACAATCAAACATAAACAAGCAAGATACTATCAGGTACTAAGTTCATGATAAATTTAAGTTCAATTAATCATATTACTTAAGAACTCCCACTTAGAAAGACATCCCTATAATCTTCTAAGTAATCACGTGATCCAAATCAACTAAACCATAACCAATCATTACTATATGATTCACGCTCGACCTTTCGGTCTCAGTGTTCCGAGGCCATATCTGCATATGCTAGGCTCGTCAAGTTTAACCTAAGTATTCTGTGTGTGCAAAACTGGCTTGCACCCGTTGTAGATGGACGTAGAGCTTATCACACCCGATCTTCACATGGTGTCTAGGCACGACGAACTTTGGCAATGGTGCATACTCAGGGAGAACATTTTTATCTTGAAATTTAGTGAGAGATCATCTTATAATGCTACTGTCAATCAAAGCAAGATAAGATGCATAAAAGATAAACATCACATGTAATCAATATAAGTGATATGATATGGCCATCATCATCTTGTGCTTGTGATCTCCATCTCCAAAGCACCGTCATGATCACCATTGTCACCGGCGTGACACCTTGATCTTCATCGTAGCATCATTGTCGTCTCGCCAATCTTATGCTTCCATGACTATCGCTACCGCTTAGTGATAAAGTAAAGCATTACAGGGCGATTGCATTGCATACAATAAAGCGACAACCATATGGCTCCTGCGAGTTGCCGATAACTCGGTTACAAAACATGATCATCTCATACAATAAAATTTAGCATCATGTCTTGACCATATCACATCACAACATGCCCTGCAAAAACAAGTTAGACGTCCTCTACTTTGTTGTCGCAAGTTTTACGTGGCTGCTACGGGCTTAGCAAGAACCGTTCTTACCTATGAATCAAAACCACAACGATAGTTTGTCAAGTTGGTGCTATTTTAACCTTTGCAAGGACCGGGCGTATCCACACTGGTTCAACTAAAGTTGGAGAAACTAACACCCGCCAGCCACCTGTGTGCAAAGCACGTCGGTAGAACCAGTCTCGCGTAAGCGTACGCGTAATGTCGGTCTGGGCCGCTTCATCCAACAATACCGCTGAACCAAAGTATGACATGCTGGTAAGCAGTATGACTTATATCCCCCACAACTCACTTGTGTTATACTCGTGCATATGACATCTACGCATAAAACCTGGATCGGATGCCACTTTTGGGGAATGTAGTAATTTCAAAAAATTTCCTACGCACACGCAAGATCATGGTGATGCATAGCAACGAGAGGGGAGAGTGTTGTCTACGTACCCTCGTAGACCGAAAGCGGAAGCGTTAGCACAACGCAGTTGATGTAGTCGTACGTCTTCACGATCCGACCGATCAAGTACCGAACGTACGGCACCTCCGAGTTTAGCACATGTTCAGCCCGATGACGTCCCTCGAACTCCGATCCAGCCGAGTGTTGAGGGAGAGTTTCCTGAGCATGACGGTGTGGAGACGATGTTGATGTTCTACCGATGCAGGGCTTCGCCTAAGCACCGCTACAGTAATATCGAGGTGGACTATGGTGGATGGGGGCACCACACACGGCTAAAGGATCAAACGATCAATTGTTGTGTCTCTAGGGTGCCCCCCTGCCCCCGTATATAAAGGAGCAACGGGGGTGCGGCCGGCCAGGGAGAGGGCGCGCTAGGAGGAGTCCTACTCCCACCGGGAGTAGGACTCCCCACTTTCCTAGTTGGAATAGGATTCGGGAGAAGGAAAGAGAGAGGAGAAGAAGGAAAGAGGGGCCCGACCCCCCTTGCCCTAAACCAATTCGGTTCGGGCCTTGGGGGGCGCACCCCACACTCCCCTTGCTTCCCTCTATTTCCACTAAGGCCCATATAGGCCCATTAAGCTCCCGGGGGGTTCCGGTAACCTCCCGGTACTCCGGTAAAATCCCGATTTCACCCGGAACACTTCTGACATCCAAACATAGGCTTCCAATATATCAATCTTCATGTCTCGACCATTTCAAGACTCCTAGTCATGTCCTTGATCACATCCAGGACTCCGAACAACCTTCGGTACATCAAAACATATAAACTCATAATATAACCGTCATCGTAACATTAAGCGTGTGGACCCTACGGGTTCGAGAACTATGTAGACATGACCGAGACACGTCACCGGTCAATAACCAATAGCGGAACCTGGATGCTCATATTGGCTCCCACATATTCTACGAAGATCTTTATCAGTCAAACCGCACAACAACATACGTTGTTCCCTTTGTCATTGATATGTTACTTGCCTGAGATTCGATCGTCGGTATCTCAATACCTAGTTCAATCTCGTTACCGGCAAGTCTCTTTACTCGTTCCATAATACATCATCCCACAACTAACTCATTAGTTGGAATGCTTGCAAGGCTTAAGTGATGTGCATTACCGAGAGGGCCTAGAGATATCTCTCCGACAATCGGAGTGACAAATTCTAATCTCGAAATACAGCAACCCAACAAGTACCTTTGGAGAGACCTGTACAGCACCTTTATAATCACCCAGTTACGTTGTGACGTTTGGTAGCACACAAAGTGTTCCTCCAGTAAACGGAAGTTGCATAATCTCATAGTCATAGGAACATGTATAAGTCATGAAGAAAGCAATAGCAGAATACTAAACGATCGTGTGCTAAGCTAACGGAATGGGTCATGTCAATCACATAATTCTCCTAATGATGTGACCCCATTAATCAAATGACAACTCATGTCTATGGTTAGGAAACATAACCATCTTTGATTAACGAGCTAGTCAAGTAGAGGCATACTAATGACAATCTGTTTGTCTATGTATTCACACATGTATTATGTTTCCGGTTAATACAATTCTAGCATGAATAATAAACATTTACCATGATATAAGGAAATAAATAATAACTTTATTATTGCGTCTAGGGCATATTTCCTTCAGGGGATTGGTATGTGAGAATCATGCAAGTTGTGAGAGATATTAACTAAGGGAAACTTAGGGTGGCTACTTTAATACACATCTGGGTGGATTGGTTGTGGGCACCTGGGGAATCCAATGTTGTCCTAGGAGATCCCGGGGTACCCGTGTGATCATCCTATGGAATGCCACCTATGCTTAAAGGGATCATAAGATTATTCATGCTCAGAAACTTCCGTGTGCAGCCACAAGCCATTATGGGCTCTGGCATAGTTAAGTAAGTTGTGGGAAACCTTTCCATGATGGGCTAGCAGATGTAGGGGAAATGTAGGTGTACCGGCCTATCTATCGGTTAAGGGGACCTCTTCATAAAGGCTATGTCTCGATCTTCCGATCATGGATGCGGTCGAGTCTCGTGGGGAAAAGTGCGCAAACCTCTATAGAGTGTATAAACTAATCATGATTAGTCGTGTCCCCGGTTATGGACATTTTGAGTATCTGGTATTTGAGTTATTGGTTGATCTCATCACTTTACTTAATAAATTTGTTGGGTTGCTAATATTACTATTGATACTTGATAATTTTGTGATTGAGTTGGGGTTACCTTCTCAATAATGGCATAAATTTGGTAGTCAATAAAATCTATTCCTTTGGGGTAGGGAAAAATTTTCTTTATGCAAAATGTTAAACTTAGAGCCTCCACCAGCCAAATATGCATGTAGTGATAGCATTTGTTCATCATTGCTCTATAGTGTGATCTTGCCAGCATATTCCATGTGCTGACCTACACAGCTGCAACGTCTCATCTTGCAGAATTTTCAGACGAGGATTAAGGTGCGATAGGTCATTGTCTTGCACTGGAGTTGGATGGACTCATTTACCTTCGAAGCTTCCGTGGTTATTTTATTAGATGGCCTTTAGCCATATTATTGTAATAATGACTTTTTATGCATACCTTGATGTCATAAGTGTGTGATTGAATTCTGTTATAATTCTTTGAGTAATGTGTGTGTCAGGATACCGATCCAGGGATGCCACTTGAGCACAGAGACTTCGATCCATTGGGATCGGGTCGTTACAAGATGGTATCAGAGCACACACTGACTGTAGGACGCGACCACTAGGAAAAGCCATGGGTTACTCTTCTCTACTCATTTATAACTCTTCTCTATTTCTACTCCATAGATGTCGGACCCCAGGAACAAGTTCACTCAGCCGGATGACGACACCCCTTTCGGATGACACTTGAAGGAAGTCACTAAGTATCTGAACATCGGCATACCAAGCTTCACCGGAACCTTCAATGCAACTTTACCAGAAGAGGAGCACTGGACGATTCAAGTTCGTGTCCCTGGGAGGACTTTTGCACCAATTATCGAGCCCATCAAGTTTTCTTTTGATGCACCAACCTAGATCTTAGGAAAGAGCACGGTCGCCCACATCACCATTGGACGCATAGGCGAGGTATACAACAAGGATATTAACGACACCGTCTATCAGATATGTGGACGCCGGGATGAGCAATGGGAGATGATTCGCACCAGGAAGGTTGGATCTATTGCAGCCTACATACAGGAGTTGAACCAACACATTCGTCGATATGAGAATCATATGTGTGCTAACATGATAGATACAAAGAAGGTGATGACCCGAAATATGGAGATAGAAGAGGAACTTAAGGCAACATGCGATGTATATGAAAGAGGAAATTGATGTGCTACAGGAGTAGAATGAAGACCTGAGGAAGAAGATAGGAATATCTGTAGTGAAACCGGAACCTGCAGTGGACATTCGTTCTAAGGACTACATCATACTTGATGACACCTACACCGATAGTGATGCTGAAGAAGATAGAGATGATGAGGATAGTGGTGATTTCGAAGACGAAGCTGGAGCTGATATAATGGAGTCTTCCACCGATCAAAATTTCTAGTCTACCACCACATCACTATTAGAATTCTTCCAAGTAGTTAGAAATCGTTCGCGAGATCTTGTAATAGTAGCTTAGATCAATTGTATGAATCTTGTTTGAAATTGCATGGTGTGGAATGAATATGTTTGTCTCATGTGCATATGGGTAGTGAAATATCACTTTAGGCCCTATTCTATTATATTATCACCCCTCTAACCTATCAGATGCATCCTGAGACATGACCCCGGATTCGTTTTTCCGCCGGAGCTCACCCAGTTGATCCAACAGCAGAATGCCTTGATGCAATTGCTTGTCCAGAACCAAGGCAACAACAACAACAACAACAACAACAAGAACAACAAAAACAACAACAAAAACCCACCACCACCACCCCAGTTGACAACCTAGCCCATTTCCTAAGGTTGAATCCGTCGGTGTTCTCTAGTAGCACCGAGCCGATGGTTGCTGATGATTGGCTCCGCAAGATCGGAAGAGAGCTAACAACTACTGGATGCACGGATGCGGAGAAGGTGCGCTTTGCCGCACATCAGCTTGATGGACCCATAGCCTCATGGTGGGAGAACTACACCGCCACCTTCCCCGTGGCTAATGTTACATGGGATCAGTTTCAGTAGGCCTTCCGCACCGTACATGTCTCAGCTGGAGCCATGAGTATGAATAAGCATCAGTTCTGCAACTTACACCAAGGGAATCGTACAGTGGCACAGTAAGTGGATGAGTTCAGCAAGTTATCATGCTACGCCCCAGATGATGTGGCCACAGAAGCCACGAAGCAGGAGATGTTTCTTGAAGGACTGAATGATGAGCTGAGTGGACAGGGCCCTCATGATTGAAGGCAAGCAGCAGCAAATAGAGAACCGCTAGTGGAAGTATAGATAGGGAAAGTACAACTCTGGAGCCTAGCAGAAGCCCTACTATTCCCCGTACTCGGGAGGACACACTCATACCCATGGAGGCCATTCCCACAATGGAGGAAATACACACAACCACAGTGGCCCAAAGAATGGTAATGGGAGTGGAGGAAACAACAGTCAGAGCCGTTCCAACTCAGCGACCCTCGCCAAAAAGGATCTAAGTCACATTACTTGTTACAAGTGCAGGATGACCGGACACTACGCCAATGACTGTTCTGAGGCAAAGAATGGAAATGGCGATGGAAGCTCAGGAAAGAAGCCAACCCCTTTCACCAGGGGATAGATGAATCATGTCAACATGGAGGAACTTGATGAGCAGCCTGATGCAGTTATTGGTAAGTTTTTGATTAAGTCATTTACAACCCTTGTACTTTTTGACACTAGTGCATCGCATTCATACATATCAATGGGATTTGTGGACAAGTTTAAGTTGCTAACCGTAGCCCTTAAGACACCGATGTTAGTAAGCTCGCCAGGAGCGGAGCATATAGCTAACCAAGGATGTTTTTAGTTGCCGTTGACCATAGGTAGGCATGTTTTTCCCATAGACCTCATTATTCTGGAATCACACAGATTGGATGTGATACTAGGCATGGATTGGTTATCGAAGTATGGGGGAAACATCGATTGTGCTAGTAAGTCAATTTTTCTCACCACCCCAGATGGGGAACGGATCAAGTATGTGTCTACGCATGCGCCAAGGAGGACTCAAGTAAATTCACTCTCGGGAGTTTTTCAGGAGGAAGTGCCACTTGTGAAGGATTATACCGATGTATTCCCGGAGGAATTACCAGGCATGCCACCAGACCGAGACATAGAGTTCTTGATTGAGTTATTTCCAGGCACCGGACCAATATCTAAGAGACCGTATTGGATGCCCGCAAATGATCTGGATTAAATTAACAAGCATATTAAGGATTTATTAGAGGAAGTTTATATTCGACCAAGTTCATCACCGTGGGGAGCCCCAGTGCTTCTAATTGAGAAGAAGGATGGATCCTTGAGAATGGTTGTTGATTATCGAGCATTGAATGAGGTGACGATCAAGAACAAATATCCTCTACCAATGATCAATGATTTGTTTGACCAGCTGCAGGGAGCCAAAGTTTTCTCCAAGATCGATCTTCAATCAGGATATCACCAACTGAAGATCCAAGAACAGGATATACCTAAGACAACTTTACCACAAGGTATGGGCTATATGAGTACATGGTCATGTCTTTTGCTTTGACTAACACCCCTGCCTACTTTATGAGTATGATGAATATGGTGTTCATGGAGTTCTTGGATAAGTTTGTTGTGGTGTTCATTGATGATATATTGGTGTACTCAAAGAATGAAGAAGAACACAAGGAACATTTGCACTTAGTTCTTGAGAAGCTCAGGGAACATCAACTATATGCCAAGTTTAACAAATGTGAGTTTTGGTTGAAGGAAGTCGGATTCCTCGGACATGTTATATCAGGAGAAGGTATAGGAGTAGACCCTTCCAAGGTTCAGTTCGTTGCCGAATGGATGGCACCCACCTTAGTGGGAGAGATACATAGTTTCCTTGCACTCACAGGATATTATAGGAGATTCATTGAGAATTTTTCCAAGATTGCGAAGCTCATGACGGAGTTATTGAAGAAAGACACCAAGTTTAAATGGACAGAGGATTGTGAGGCCAGTTTTCAAGAGTTGAAGAAACGTTTGGGTACAACCCTAGTGCTAATTCTTCAGAATATACGCAAGGATTTCCAGGTATATTGCGACGCTTCACGACAGGGACTTGGAGGCGTTCTTATGTAGGAAGGAAGAGTTGTTTCATATGCATCACATCAACTTCGACCTCGTGAGTTGAATTATGCCACACATGATTTGGAGTTAGCAGCCGTAGTGCATGCGCTCAAGACCTAGAGAAATTTTCTTATCGAAAATCATTGTGATGTTTACATGGATCATAAGAGTTTGAAGTATATCTTCACGCAAAAGGAGTTGAATCTCTGGCAGAGGAGATGGTTGGAGCTCATAAAGGATTATGACATGAAACTACACTATCATCCAAGAAAGGCAAATGTTGTGGCAGATGCTTTGATCTGCAAGAGTTATGTCAATACCCTCATAACTGGAGGATTACCTCAGGAGTTAGCAGATGACCTCCGGGAACTTTGCTTGGAGATAGTTCCAAGAGGTTTTGTTGCAGCATTGGAAGTTCAGTCCACTTTGTTGGGAAAGATTAGAGAAGCCCAGAAGACGGACAAGGAAATTGTGGAGATAAAAGAAAAGATGAGTAAAGGAAAGGCCAATGGTTTTCGTGAGGATGAACATAGAACTTTATGGTTTGAGGATCGCATCTATGTGCCCGATGACGCAAAGATCAGGAAGTTAAGTCTTCAGGAGGCTCATGACTCGCCTTACTCGATTCACCCAGGCAACACGAAGATGTATCTAGATTTGAAGGAACATTTCTGGTGGACAAACTTGAAGAAGGATATTGCCGAGTATGTAGCAGTATGTGACGTATGTCAGCGAGTTAAGGCAGAGCATAAGAAACCAGTAGGATTACTTCAACCCTTGCTGATACCTGAATGGAAGTGGGATAAGCTTGGCATGGATTTCATCACTAGATTATCCAGGACTCGTTTAGGATATGACTCCATTTGGGTTGTAGTTGATTGCTTAACCAAGGTGGCTCACTTTATCCCTGTGAAAACCACTTATACGAGCGCTAAGTTGGCCAAGATATATATGACCAGGACTGTATGTCTGCATGGAGTTCCGAGGACCATAGTATCGGATAGAGGAACACAGTTTACTTCAATGTTTTGGAATCAGTTACACCAAACTTTGGGTACCAGGATAGAGTTCAGTATAGCCTTTCATCCGTGGACAGATGGGCAGACGGAGAGAGTCAATCAGATTCTAGAGGACATGTTGAGAGCTTGTGCGCTAGATTATGGACCTAGTTGGGATGATAATTTGCCTTACGCTGAGTTCTCGTATAAGAATAGCTACCAAGCTAGTTTGAAGATGGCCCCTTTTGAAGCTTTATATGGAACTAGGTGCATGACACCATTGATGTGGTATGAAGTTGGAGACCGACAACTGTTCGGACTAGATGTAATCAGAGAGTTTGAAGAGAAGGTCATGTTGATTCGTGATAGACTCAAGATAGCCTAGTCCAAACAGAAGAGTTTTGCCGATACTAAACGCAAGGAGGTAACCTATGAAGTCAGGGATAGAGCATATCTTCGTGTGTCACCACTTCGAGGAGTTAAACAGTTTGGAGTCAAAGGAAAGTTGGCGCCACGATTTGTGGGACCATACAGAGTCTTCGAACGTATGGGTGAAGTTGCTTGCAAGTTGGAATTACCTGAAGGTTTGTCAGGAGTTCATGATGTGTTTCACGTTTCCCAATTGAAGAAGTGCCATGCAGAGATGGCCGATATTCCTCTGAGAGATACAGTGCCCCTAGAAGCAATTCAGTTGGAGAATGACCTGACTTATGAGGAGAAACCCGTCATGATTCCCGAGTTTGCTAACCGAGTCACTCGCAGCAAGGTTATCAAGTTTTGCAAGGCTCAGTGGAGTCACCGTACCAAGGAGGAAGCCACCTGGAATGAGAAGAAGACCTCTGGAAGGACCACCCACACCTTTTTGCTAGCCAACCCGAATCTCGAGGGCAAGATTCATCTTATGGGGGGCAGGGTTGTAACATCCCAATTTTCAATTTGGGTGTTATTTAGATCATTCATATGCATTCATCATTTGAGAATTTCTGGAATTCATTTTATTTGAATTTTGATCCTAGAAACCATAAGCAACTCAAGGACCAAATGAGAGAGTTGGAGGTTTTGCCAAAAAATACAATTTTGAATTTTCAACATTGGCAATTGGATCAAAGAGTTTTATTCAAAATATTTTTCCAATAATTTCAAATAAATCAAATAAAGAGAGAAGATAATATGACTTCTTCAAAAACAGTAAAGAAATGTTGGAATTTTTTTTGAATAAAAATATATATTTGTTTGATTTTATTTGCTTGTTTAATTATTTTATTAGTGCAAAATAGTTTATTTTATTTTTAGGCATTTATGTCCAGAAAATGTTCACATAGCCCATTTAATTAGGAGGGATTTGTGTGAATTTTTCTAGAATTTTTAAAAATATTTTTTATTAGGTTTTCCTATTTTTCGTATTTTCGGAAATTATTTAAAAAAACTCTCGGACAGAACTGGGCCAAAGCCCAGCTGGCCCAAGCCGCCGCCACCGCCGCCACCGCCATCGTCCTTGACCCCCAGCCGGACTCCACCTGGAGTCCAAAGCGCGCCATCCCGCCGGCCGCCCACTTCCACAAGCCGCCGCGCCCCCAGGCCTTTATAAGCCGGCACCCTGCCGCCTCTTCCTCCTCACCAGCCACGGCCGGACCACCGCCACCGCTCACCAACCGCCGCCGCTGCTGCGTCGTTGCCACCGCCGCCAACCCGCGCTGCCGCGCGCCACCTCCGCCGGTCGCCGGAACCTACCGTCGCCCGATCCGTCGCCCGACCCGCCGGTTTTTCCCGGTTCTGTAATAAACCGCCCTCGGTTTGCCGGTTTATTCATTAGGTTTTCGTAGCGGACGTTCATCCTATAGAATTTCCTTTTTTTGTTTATTTTCGGCCAGGGACCCATCCGTAATTATTATTTTCATAGATTAGTCCCTGTTCTTCAAACGATCACAACTTTTTCATTATGGTACCCTCTATCCAGATAACCAAGTTAAACATGTTTTTGAAAGATTAAAATTTGGTTTCAAACAGATTTGAATTTGAACTTCTTTTGATCGTAACTTGAGTTTCATAATCCCATTTTGGTTGATTCTTTTTGCAAACCGAAGTTCTTGATCTAAACTTTTTGTTAAGATCTTTTTCTGTAGTTTTCTATGCATATTCATAGCTTGAGTGCTTATGTATGCTATTTTTTGTCTACGATAGATTTTTCGGAGTGCGAAGCTCACTACTACGAATCTCTAGGGTTTTCCGATCGTCAGCAAGGCAAGTTACACTTTGATCATACCTTTATTACCCAGTTTTTATGCATTAGTTACATCCTCAAACATTGCATGAGTAGGATTGGGAACATGTGGTTACTTCTATATAGTGGATTAGGTAGGAACCTAATACCTTTGATCACCCAAGAATATACGTTATGCTCATATTGCTTAGTGATGCTTGTAGACGGGGATTTGTATGTGAGAATCATGCAAGTTGTCAGAGATATTAACTAAGGGAAACTTAGGGTGGCTACTTTAATACACATCTGGGTGGATTGGTTGTGGGCAGTATCGGCGTCCTGGGAACGGGGGTCCCCAGACTTGCCTGCCTGTGGCCCGCAGCGTGGCTAAGCCAGCAGGCCGTACGGCCCATCTTCACCAACAAAGCGCTCAAGACCATCGCGAGGGGCCAAGCCTTGCGAGGCAGACGACGTGAGACCTCCTTTCGAGTGGCCTAGCTAGGAAGGCTCACGAGGAGCGGAGATATCAAGGTCAGGCGAACCTCACGAGGCTCTCGTGACGTGAGCCGTGATGATCGACACCAGGCGGGCGCCTGGCGGGTGCCAGCGTGCACAGCGTCCTTGCTTCCTCTTTGGTGCAAAGGGGGCAAGCACAGCCGCGGAGTACCGAGGCCTCAGGCAAAGGTTGCCATTTGGGTGCAACAAGGCCAAGACCATGGATTGCACGACGGAGGTCATTGTGGAGCCTAGAACAGCGTCACCACCATCACTTTGTGCAGGCGAAGACTACTTTTGTCAGGATAGCTTGTACTAGCTGTCCCCCTTCAAATTAGCCCGCCATTGTTGGCTCCCTTCCCGCTCGATATTTTGGAAGAGGACTAGGGCCTCTATAAATAGGACTAGCCACCACAGTAGAGGGGAGATCATCTTGCCTAGAGAGACCACCCCCACACATAAGCTCACCGAGCACAAGAACGCCTCAACCTCAGGAGGCCGTTCTTCCCTTGTATTGTTCACCATCACCCCAAGAGGCAATCCACCACCACCACACTGGAGTTGGGTTTTACACCACAATGGTCGCCCGAACCTGTATAAACCTCGTGTCCTTCTGTGTTGTGAGTTCATCGAGTTCGTCCGTGGGATCTTAGCGAGCTAGAGCGTAGATCAGTTGAAGGGAAAGACTCCGCGCGCACCTTAGTGTTCGAACCTTAAGGGTTTGCCGGAACCTCATACCCCGACATATGGCGCGCCAGGTAGGGGTGCATCGGAGCCTCTTTTCCGCCAATCAGCTCTCCGACGTTCACCGGCAACAATGTCTGGCGACCCAAGAGCCGGATCCGACCGCTGGGCAGCCTGGATGGCATGGACGGCGCCGGCTGCCCATGAAGATATCAAACCCGCACCCCAGGCGGCGCGGGCGTCACCAAGCTCCGCCGGGCGTGCACAGCGCGGCCAGGCATCATCCACCCTCACCTCACGGCAAGCACGAGCCATGGCAAGAGCAGCGAGTCACGCCGCTGGGATGGCGCCACACTCACGGTGGGAGCAAGCGAACATGCGGGCGGCCCTCATAGTGGCAAAGGAGCTGCTACGATGCAGGCTGATGGAGAGCGACCGGGACACGCTGCTTGAGCGTGTTGTTGAGCTGCTGGACGCAGCAGCGTCGGGAGCACCACCCTTCAGCTATCGACTTCACCCCCAGCCAATGCAAGGTCGCGGGGCGAGCCTCACCACATCTGCGTGCCGTCGACTACGCCCGGGGGCTTCGCCAACATCAGCACAGCTGGCGGCGTAGGGGGATCCAACACCCCCCCCCCATGCCGCCCTCGAGAAGCATGAGCGCAAGCGTCACCCCCATGGTCCCAGCTGGATGCCGTATTATCATCCCCAGGACGCCATCATGGGTGAAGCAACATGGAGTGTGGGGCACCACGGAGAGGTGTTTGGGGTGATGGCCCCGGCAGCCTATGTGCCCCGCATGATGGACCGAGGGTATACTAGAGGACGACATCGGCTCATTCATTGGAGAAGAATGGGGAAAAGGGGCGCTAGGAGTCGAAGCCTTCCAAGAGCCAGCTGAGAACCACAGGGATTGCACCGGCGACGGCCACTACAGGGTACCACTAACCTCTCAGGAATAGGCTTATGCTAACCATGCACTACAGATGAATCAGCTTCCAGCACCGATCAACGACCCTGGCATGGCTGCACCCGTCTCAACAAGGGAGACACACTGGGGGCCGCCGAGAGGGAGCCAGGAGCAAGGCCCCTCCCTAAGGCACGCGAAACCAGGGGACACTCGGCGGTAGACCCTCTACCGGGGTGGCTTCAACGACCCTTCCTCCGGCAGAGGACCCGTGGTCACTGAGGGAACCGCTGGCGTCCTCTTTCCCTCCTTTGTGTCGTCCTGGTCTCTGGCCGGCTCAAAGGAGGTCAAGAGTGGTGCAAGGCGGGGCCCTCGTCTGGCGATATGAAGCAAGGCCAGTACCTGTGAAGAAGGCCCGGTGCCTGTGAAGCTCGCCGCCCGTGACACTCTCACGTAATAATGAGTTGGGTCTGTACACCCCCCGGAGTCTCAGGAGTGCCGGCCTCAGGCCCTGGGGCTCCCTCCCACACCTAGTGGACAACACTTTGCTCCGCGCTGGTGAGAAGACTTGAAGACCCAAAGACTAGACTAGGTGCCGGACGCGACCTTTTGCTTTGGATCTCTCTTTCTATGGCTTTGCTTCCTGATTCTGGACTTAAGTTGAAGCTTAATTTTTATCGATGCGCGCGGGGGGGTGACTTTTCTCGTTCGAGCTGTTTTTCGCCTTCTAGATCTTGTCTGGTTTGGGACTCATGTCCGTCGCCTCTCCCTCGCAAAGCTCCTCACGAGCCGGGCCGTGCAGAGCACGCGCTAGCACTACGCCTGGTGCTCACCCCTTCCAGCCCCCCGCCTTCAAACAGGGCGATAAGCTCCGCAGGATCCTCAGGAACTCGTCGCCTCACGACCGAGCCCTAAGCAGGCGCTGACTAAGGTAATCCACATCTGGAAACTCACCCCCAGCTTCACGATCTCACGAGGACACATACCCACATCGCATAGGAAAGTAAAAACTGTGATTTACTTACACGAGGGGCTCCCCCTCTCAAAATGCTCTCACAAGTTTTCCAAGGGCCACGCTCGAGTTTTGCGTGCAGAATAAAACAACAGGAGAATATGGGATCAGCCAGAGATATCGCTCGTTACATTGTCCAGGGACGCGTCACTCGCGTCGTCATCACCTTCATCGGAATTGTTGTCGCCGTCGGCGACGCCCCCATCGCCGTCATTGACCACGTCACCTTCGTCTGCGACGACCACCACCCCATCATTCTCCAAGGTGAAGGCCCTGACCAACGCTTCGACATGATCCTCTACCCAATGCGCCAAGTCGCCCCGGACGGCAATGGGCACAGGAGCAATGGCGGCATCAAAGTCAAAGTTGGAGTCAGCGTTCAACAGGTGGCTGAAGACATGAGAGAAGGCATGCTGAAGCAGGCCACGACCCCTCTCCTCCACAAGCTGCCGGGCTCTAGCAGATTGATCCTCCAGGCGCGTGACCACCTCGGTGAAGAAGGTCAGGTGGCTGGCGTAGTCACTCGAGTGAGGGGTCGGGGCGTTCTCGTTGCAGATATAGCCCAGGGCAGTGTTGGCCTTCTTTTGAAGGTCTTGAAGCATAGGGGCATCCTCTCGCTCCAGTGTTCGGCGTTGGAGCACTTCTTCTCTGTTTTGTCGAGCGACAGCCTCAGCTTCGTCAATTCGCCTCCAGAGGGAAAGCAGCTCGGCGCGGGTGGAGGCCAGGTCCGCATGCGCTGTAACCAGGGCGGTGGTTGTGGCCTCAGCACGCCTCACCGCCTCGTCCAACCTGGCACTAAGGGCGGTGGCCCTGCCCGGGCCCTCCTGCCTGGCGAGCTCCAGCCTCAAGCCATACCTGCCTACCAGATCAGCACAAACCATGGCTACCCGGCGGTTGATCTCTTCTTCGACTCCGGCCTCGCGGGCCCCAACGACATCTCCAGCTTGAGCGACTTGACGCTCCCTCATCTCCAGCCGCTCGAGCTCGACGCTGCGCTCCACGGCCTCCAGGGCCAGCGCCTCCTTGCGCCGCCTGATCTCCTCTTCCTCCGCGGCCGTCCCCCTCATTGACGCAAGGGCGGCCCCGCGCGCCTCAACTTGCTGCTCAAGGGACGCACTCTAGGCCTGGAGCTCCCATGCGCGCTCCTCCGCCACCTCGCGGCGGCAATCGGCCTCGCGAGCTTCCTCCAAAGCTCGCGAGCGGGCCTCATTGGCAATCTTGAGGGATGCCTCAGCCTTCGCATTCTTGAGGTCGCGATGATAACGGCCAAGGTTGATGGCCACTCGCAGCTTGCGCCGCTCCTCCACCAACCGAAGACCTTCGGCCTCAAGACGCGAGTCGATGCCAGCAAGCTCTTTACCGAGGCGTTTCATCGCGCCCATCGCCTCCTGGAAGAGCTCGTGGCGGACCATGCTGCGCCCGCGCTCGAGCTCGAACGCTCGCCCGAACTCGTCCTCCGCCTCAGGGGCTGCGGGTGGAACATCAAGTGGTGCGCCATCTCCCGGTTGGGGGCTGGGGGCTGGCGCGGCCCCAGGCGCTGGCTAACCCTCGCGAGGGGCCCGGACCGAGCAAGGCCCGCTACTTGAAGGAAGCTCCAGCATCGAGGCTAGCCACCTACCAACTGTCACCAAGGGAGGAGCCATTGGCATGCCTGCTGCGCTCCGAGAAAGGCCGCGTAGAAAGGATGGCGAAGGCGCAAGCTCGGGGCGCCTTGACCACGGACCAGCTCCTGAGGCTGACCCCACACCGTGGGCAGCGTCTGAGCCTGAAGCACTGGAGCTTGGCGAGTGCGATGGGATGAGAGGGAGCTGCTTCTCTGGAGATTTCGTGGCCTTACCAGAAGGGGACCTGAGGGGGCAATCGTCAGGAAAGGAAGGCGGCACACAGAAGATCACCAAGAAGAGGTACTTACTCGTCGACGGCGATGTACTTCCATCGCTTCAATAGCCCGAAGATGTTGCTGCCGCTAGGTGATCCCTTCCTCTTGCGGAGCTCCTCTAAGTCCACGCAAAGGCGACCGAAGCGCTGGACGTGACGGCCGGCGCGCGGAGGAGCGGAAGAAGAACCAAGAGGGATAGCCTTAGGGGAGCCAGGCTGTGGCGAACAGCCCGACTCTTCCTTGCTGCGACCTCCCGAAGCCCCCGGATCCTCGGCCTCGGGAGCCGCATGCCGCATCTTGTCAGCAACCGGCGCCTCAGGAGGGGCATCGCAAGCTCCCGAGGACGACGCCCCTGGATCACCGCCCGGCGCGTGCTCCTCAGCACCTGAGCAGCCGGCCCCCGTTGCAGCCTGCTCCCCCGCACCGTCACCTGGGCGAGCTCGGCACTGAAGGCGAAGACGGCAAGAAGGGTCACATATTGTGGGTCGAGATGGAGCATGTGGATCTGATAGTGCTCGAGCACCGCGTTGAAGAAGGCGGAGAAGGGAGGAACCAGGCCAGCCCAGAGGGTGTTGATGAAGATCGGAACCTCGGTGATAGCCCGGGCCAGCGGGGGCGAGACGCGGGCAAGGCTGGCGTCTCTCCCCACTCGTTGAAGCCGGAGGCGAGCATGGGGCACACCTTGCCCATGCCCTCGTCATTGAGCACCCTAGGCCGGCCAGCGCCGGCTCGAAGGATGGGGGTGCAGTTGGCGATGGCAGAGGTTTCTTCCCCTTGTCGGCTTGCTTCGGCGCCATGACGGTGAAGCGGGCGGAGCGCTGGTCGGATTAAGGAGGCGGAACAAGGCGACGAGGAAGTAGGGAGAGGGAAGAATAACTGTGCAAGAAGCGGGGCCGCATAGCCAGGCGGATTCAAAGGCAGCATGGGGAAGCGGAGACGCCCACGTCCAATAAACCGTCATGCGTCAACCGAGGCCGCAGACTTTTGGGCCCCGCGGCGCTTCGAGCTTGACCCTTGGCTTCACCGCGAAGCCAAGCCTGAGTGCACCTTGGGCCCGGGGGCTACTGTCGGCGTCTTGGGAATGGGGGTCCCCAGACTTGCCTGCCTGTGGCCCGCGGCGTGGCTAAGCCAGCAGGTCGTACAACCCATCTTCACCAACAAAGCGCCCAAGACCCTCGCGAGGGGCCAAGCCTCACGAGGGGGACGACGTGAGGCAGACGACGCGAGACCTCCTCTGGAGTGGCCTAGCTAGGAAGGCTCACGAGGAGTGGAGATATCAAGGTGAGGCGAACCTCACGAGGCTCTCGTGACGTGATCCGTGACGATCGACACCAGGCGGGCGCCAGCGCGCACAACGTCCTTGTTTCCTCTTTGGTGCAAAGGGGGCAAGCGCAGCCGCGGAGTACCGAGGCCTCAGGCAAAGGTTGCCATTTTAGTGCAACAAGACCAAGACCATGGACTGCACGACGGAGGTCATTGTAGAGCCAAGAACAGCGTCACCACCAGCACTTTGTGCAGGCGAAGACTACTTTTGTCAGGATAGCTTGTACTAGCTGTCCCCCTTCAAATTAGCCCGCCATTGTTGGCTCCCTTCCTGCTCGATATTTGGGAAGAGGACCAGGGCCTCTATAAATAGGACTAGCCACCACAGTAGAGGGGAGATCATCTTGCCTAGAGAGACCACCCCCACACACAAGCTCACCGAGCACAAGAACGCCTCAACCTCAGGAGGCCGTTCTTCCCTTGTATTGTTCATCATCACCCCAAGAGGCAATCCACCACCACCACACTGGAGTAGGGTTTTACACCACAATGGTCGCCCGAACCAGTATAAACCCCGTGTCCTTCTGTGTTGTGAGTTCATCGAGTTAGTCCGCGGGATCTTAGCGAGCTAGAGTGTACATCGGTTGAAGGGAAAGACTCCACGCGCACCCCGGTGTTCGAACCTTAAGGGTTTGCCGGAACCCCATACCCGGCAGGCACTTGGGGAATCCAGTGTTGTCCTAGGAGATCCTGAGGTACCCGTGTGATCATCCTATGGAATGCCACCTAGGCTCAAAGGGATCATAAGATTATTCATGCTCAGAAATTTACGTGTGCAGCCACAAGCCATTATGGGCTCTGGCATAGTTACATAAGTTGTGGGAAACCTTTCCATGATGGGCTAGCAGATGTAGGGGAAATGTAGGTGTACCGGCCTATCTATCGGTTAAGGGGACCTCTTCAGAAAGGCTATGTCTCAATCTTCCGATCATGAATGCGGTCGAGTCTTCTGGGGAAAGTGCGCAAACCTCTGCATAGTGTAAAAACTAATCATGATTAGATGTGTCCCCGGTTATGGACATTTTGAGGATCCGGTATTTCAGTTATTGGTTGATCTCCCCACTTTACATAATAAATTTGTTTGGTTGCTAATATTACTATTGATACTTGATAATTTTGGGATTGAGTTGGGGTTATGTGGGGACCCCGACTCATAAGTCGTGATCACCGAATGCACGTGTATAGTGATCCCACAGATCAATGCTGACTGAACACACAGAAGCTGAATAACATGAGTCTTACATCCATACATACCGTCTTACATAAATTATGACCATTATGGTCAAGTCTTGAGTATAACTTCACAGCGGAAATCTTCGTCGATAATTTGGACCCATGCCATCTGCCTTAACCCTACAGGCATTCTGACTGGGAAGCGTCCTAGCTCGCATGTTCATCACCAAGGTACTCTTCATTATATCCTATTCTTTCATGCCTGGCCAATAAAATAACCAGTGGCAAGCCAATGAGTACTTTGAATGTACTCGCAAGCAACCCATGTTTTGGTTCAAGATACAACAATGCATGATATAGGTAATTTTTTGTGGAAAGCTAGTTTTGAGTGTAGTGACATGTTCAACAGCTCGTAAGACATGCATCAGGAGAATTCAAGTAACCAAGAGGACGGTTACAGATATCAACATAAAGGGAGTGGGCTCCAACCCAACTCAATCATGTCAAGTCCTTTGACTTCACCCAAGTAGTTCTTCCCACTTATCCAAACACATACACTGGTTTGTAAACATGTGGACGTCGCCCAAGAGCGGTTACCCAACTGTCCTTGACTGTGGACACGGCTATTCGAATAGTTTTACACTCTGCAGAGGTTGCACACTTTACCCACAAGATCCAGGGAACTTCCGTGTCATCCATGACCCGCGGTACCTCAAGTACCGGAGGTAAGCACCCGATCACTATCTTTCCCTAGATGACACTAACATGGAGTCCACTCGTTGTTCCGTATCCTCGCAATGTACATCATACAAGACTCACTCGAGATCGTATCATCCGAGAGGGGACACAACGGTGTATCCGGTGCCCTGTGAAAATAGTCATGGCCGCCCTACCTGGCACGACCCCGTCCCAAGAGAGCGCACCAACAACTCTCCCGTCACTCGTAATGTGGGCTCCAAGCTAGTATCGGCCTAGGTAATTAATAATGCCCTTTCCCATATAAGGGTAGAGTGGTTGTGCATGTAAGGTTGGAATAACGGTCGGAACATAAACCAATCCGTTTTGAAAACAACACACACACACACACACACACTTGCCTCGGTACACCACTTCGTCATCAAGTGGTTACCCAACTCATCATCTCCCCCGGGCATAAGTGGCACCCGATGGGGGTTTTCAAAAAGTCTTTTGAAAATACTTTGTCTCCATCACCATGCATATTCCCGTCCCTTTTTACGTAGCACTACTTTAGCATCCTATCTACTCCCACCGGCATAACCCTCATAAGGAGGTAGGGTCATGCACAATGCAAGTATCAACTAGGAAGTAATAGAGGCAACCCATCAAAGTGGTTACCATCTCATCATGATTCCGATGCAACACTAATAAAGTGCTATATGACATGCATAAAAAGGGTTTCATAGACATGGTCAAAGGGCTGCTTGCCTGTTTTAACAAAGTCTTCGAGGTCTTCAAATATCTCTGGTCCAACTCCGAGCATTTCATCTACTTCGTCAACTATCATCAAAACAACCATAATAAGCAACACGACAAGGCAGAAAATAAAGTGCTCTAAAAATATGGATTTGACTTTTCTAGGACTTCCCTGGTCATATGAAAAATAACTAGGGTGGTTTCATTGGAATTGGATTAGTGAATATTTTTAAACATTTCAATATGATGGAATCAAGGGGTTTATGGATTTGCAAGAACTGTACAGAAATATATTTTTTGAAAAATGAGAAAAGGCACCCATTTAACAAACCATGATTTTAGATGCATCTAGGAGTTGGTTTCACTGGATTTGGAGTTCAAATGATTTTCCTATGAATTTGCAAAGTTGACAAATATGAAGAAATGGCTCATTATATTGTGTTGTACAGAAAGTATTAAGAAAAATGTTCATAAACTAAGTTATGAACTTAGAAGCATCTAGGAATTTAAATCATGGCATTTGGATCAATTTTGAGCTCTCTGTGATTTTCTAAAGTTTATGACAGAAATGGAAAAATGGTATTTGATAATTATTTGTGAAAGAAATATTTCTGTAAAAATGTGCAAATAGCACCATGAGGTTGGGCATGAATTTAGAAACCACTAGAAATTTGAATCATCAAATTTGGAGCTCTGTTGGATTATTTATGGATTTTTGAATTTGGCTGAAAAAATAAAAAGGAAAAAAAAGGGTTTAGGGTTTACCCAAAGCATGCACAGGGTGTAGGATAGCCACTGGGCCGGCCCAGTGGCTCAGCCGCGCGGTGCTCGGGCGACGTCAAAAGCGGCTTCCCACAAGTACGCCTTCACGAGGGGGAAACAGGTTTACTCCCGGCCCGTCTCCACTTAAACGGCAGGGCCCGCCCACCGGGTCGCTGACGAGCAGGGCCCGATGCTCAGGCCTTCTCCTACC
This sequence comes from Triticum dicoccoides, assembly GCF_002162155.2. Lineage (NCBI taxonomy): Eukaryota > Viridiplantae > Streptophyta > Magnoliopsida > Poales > Poaceae > Triticum > Triticum dicoccoides. The sequence goes on along the minus strand of NC_041386.1, from coordinate 241,840,679 downwards.
TCCCACTCGAACAGAGCAGAGGCAGGGGAGGCGAGGCCAAGCGGTGCCGGCGCTCTCCCAGGCGGCACGGGCCACCTCCGGCCGCGCCCGGCACACCGGAGGACTCAGCGCGCCGTGGCGCACCCGTCCATGTGCTGCACGCCCACGGGGGAGCCCGGAAAGAGGAGGGCTTCAGGTGCGGCAGACCGGGGTTGACGGTGGGTTCGACAAGGCAAGGAAGGCACAAGGAGGAGGGGATGGAGCACGGGGGGTGTTGGCGGTGATGATGAGAGGGTGCGGGTGTGTTCATGGGGACGAGAGAGGGGTCGAGGCCCGTGAATTTAAGCGGTGGCCGGCGGCTCGCCTCCGTCCATGGATGGGGTTGGAAGGCGCGAGGAGGGGAGTGGGTTGGTCCAAGGGATGCACGGGAGGGTGAGAGGGCCAAAGGAGTAGAGAGGGGGCTCGGGGGTGGCTTTAAGTAGCTGACCAGCGGCTCACCGTGGGCGCGCGCACGGGTGGCCGCGGCAACGGCTCGGGAGGCCAGGAGAGAGGGCGAGGGGCTGTCTATGGCGTCCGTGGGAGTTGAGTGGGGCGCTAGGAAGAGAGAGGAGGAGCGAGGCAAGGCTCTGGTGCTCGCGCGTGCGTAGCCATACATTGGCCGAGCCGGGCGGCTCTAGGCACGCGCCGCAGGAGGTGAGAGAGAGGGAGAGATGAGGGGGCTTGCACGGTGGCGTGTTGCGGACGTCGAGGCACCTCGACCGGCGTGAGGGGGAGGCCCGAGGCGGTCGGGGGACATGGCGTCAACGGTCGAACGCCCTGCCAGGCGCTCTAGAGCATGCAAATGGCCGGCGTCCGCGGCTTTTTGCACGCACCCGCGCGTCCACTTGTGTGTGGCGTCTGCAGGAAGAGTAAACAAGAGGGAGGGAGGCTTTGGATGCTCTGTAACTTGCTAGGAGTGGGAGAGAGATGAGAAAGGGAGGGAAAAGTGGTTGTCCAGAGAAGAAAAATGGGCTTAGAGGAGGACCAGATGAGGCTGTGGGAAAAAGTTGAGATCATGGAGATTTGTGGAAATGTACAAAACATGCATTTCAAGTTTCTGCCAGAAGGTGTTTGATGTAAGTTTGGGCAAGCAAATGGACTTCTCTTGTCATGAGGCTTGACAGGGTCAAATGGCATGAGAAAATAAGAGGTTCCACCAAGATTGAGTTCATTTGGGCAAAGTTGCCAATGCAACTTTTGTAAACCCTAGAAATCAACAGAAATGGACTTTCCAAGATTTACTTATGCAAATCAATTATCCTTGATGTACCACTTGGTGTAGTGTCATCATTTGAGGATTTGAAGATGTCCACAAAAATTCAGATCAAAAGGGCACACTTGGCAACGTAGAGTTGTTCAAACTTGGATCTGGACAGAGAGGGTTTTGGGGCACTTTTGTGAACCAAAGTTATTTTGATTGATATGAAACTTTGCAAGATCATCACATTATGAATATGTGACTTGCTAGAATTTTCCTGGATTTATTTGAAAATATTTCTTATAGAAATATTTCAAATATTTGAAATGAGCTGAAATAGTTCTCGAGGGTTTTGTCCAATATTTTGATCATGGCCATGTGTTGAAACTCATATATATATGGACAATATATGTCCACTGAGCTTCCCTGATTTTTCTCAAATATTTTTGAAGCTTTGAAATAATTTTAACCTATTAAAGACCATTTCTGGCCTAAAGAAAAAGCCTTTAAATAAAATAGGAAAATAACTTCTAAAATTATATTTTTGTGGTTTCTGGGTGTCCTATATCTAATAGGAGTCAAATATATTTTTGGAAAGATTTTTACTGCCCTGAATTAAGTACTTGCAGTACAAACCTCAATTCAGGGGTTTTTGGAAAACTAATTTTTGAAAATACTATTTGGCCAAATTATTTTTATGTCCTATACACATGGCATGATCATTGGTTCGAGGGTTTGGAGCAAGGAGATGAAGTATAGGGGTTGGAGGATTTATTTGATTTTTAGAGCACTTGCAAACAACAGACAAAATCCAATCAAGGCAGGGTCCAAAATACTCAAAAGTTTTTGTCAAACCAGATTTTATCATGATTTATTAGCTTAAGTGTTGTGGCATGAAAATAAGGGTGTGACAGACCTACCCCCCTTACAAGAATCTCGTCCCCGAGATTCCCAGACTAGGCGCGGAAAGGGATACAAAAACTTGGATCTGGGGTAGTCTTCAAATCCTCATGTTGCTTCTGCTTCCGTGTAGTGCTCCATTGTATCCTTGGAGTGCTTGAGGGTGTGGCTTCGCGTATGACGTTCTTCTTGATCCAGGTTGCTAATGGGTGGCTCGCGGTAGGTTAGATTGGGTTGGGGGTCGATGGCTCGGTGATCGATGCCCTCGTAGAGATTGGGTTAGTTAGGAAGTCAAAAGCACTTCCGGAGTTGTGTCATGTGGAAACATGTTGTGCACAGTGGGTAACTCATGTGGTAACTCAGGTGGTAACTCCAGCTGGTAACTGTCTTCTCTTCGTTTCGTAGGGGGTTGTTAAATCTTGGTGTGAGCTTCCTTTTGACATGGAAATGCTTGGTTTCTTTAATAGGAGTGGTTTGCAGATACGCGCGGTCTTCGATGGGGAAGTTCACTTCTTGACGATGGTGGTTGGTATAGTTCTTCCTCCTTGACATGGCGGTCTTTAGATGTTCCCTAACCAGCTGAACAACTCCTCTTCCGTCTTCAGGTGGACACGCATGTCCTCAATTAAAGATGATAACTAACTTGCCTAAGTACTCTATGAAGCATATGGGGTACGTAGAGTGGGCTGAGGCATTGGTGGTGGTCACGGTTGAGTATTGGCCAAGGTCTTCTCGACCCTGATTCAAGGCCCAAGGTCAGGACCCAACCATGTTGTGTCTTGGTAGGGCTTAAGGGTTTCAGGGATTCTAGTGTGCGAGCGAACGTTTGTCACCTTATCCTTAAGCACGGTTCCTGAGATGCCAACTTTTCTATCTAGTCCTTTAAACAAATAACCTTATACCACCGAAAGCATCAACTCTTGTAGGTCAGCTCCAATCATCACTCATGCTATTATTATTCTCAGGACTTCTGAGAGGAGGTTTAACAGGATCATATATGTCTACAATCCCCAAACTCATACGCATGTCTACCCCTAAAAATCCATGGGTAGAACATACAAGCTACTAGCTTGAACGTGACAATCCAAGTGCTCATCCTACTCTTCCAAGGTCTAAGGCATTTCTACCCTAAGGAAACACGTCGTATGCCACTCCAAGATCTTGTTTCCTTCTTATGAATCAACTCCAAAAGCCCATTAACTACATAATTCATTAGTTCTACCAATCCAATGTCTATGGTGTTCCACATGGTCTTCTTATGTCATACAATCCCCAAATGCTGGAAAAGGCTACCCCTACTATAGTCACTCCACCAATTTCCATTATCATGGTCAAGTAAACTCCAAGGTCAGGCGTATATAGATCCCTAAATCAACTCCAACAATTTATCCAATCTCCTAGTTTACCATCCACCGAGAACATGGTATCATGATCGAGACCTTTAATCTAAATCCAATTTACTTCGAACCATGCAGACTTACTCAGCATCTATACTCAACTAGGATCACCTACTTAAATCCAAATCTCATGTCCAACAAGAATTCCTATATGTTTCCCCCAAGTCAATACCGTAATGCCAACTATCTTCTATGAATGTCCCCTTGGCTAAGTCCAAACCTTATACTTCCAGGAGTTTCAGCTTGCGATCGTAATCGTCCTATAAATCCAATTTACTCAGGGGTAATGAAGCTATGCTTCTCTATTGACATGATCCCACCAAGTTCATCTATCAACAAGAAAGCCTTATAATCCACCAAAGAGTCTCAGATAATTCCTCAAGGTCACTGATATAAACTCATCAAGTCATTTGTCCTCTATTCCTATATCCTCAAATAGGTCTTCCCAATGGCATTGCCAGTTTTGGTGCTATCATAAGATGACAATGTGCTCGACCACTATGTCCACTAGTTCCATAATTAACCTAGTGTTGTGCAAGGTTGTGAAGGCTTAACTAGTTCTCTTGCAATTCTATGGGTTAAGCACATGGTTAAGGACACGAGCTGGGGTATCTCGTGAAGTCTCGAAGGGTCTAGGAATGGGTTTCTAGTTTGGGGGGTTAAACATAACTCTACGGGGTTATACTTGGTCGAGGAGGCTGTAGAAAAGTTCTTCGGTGGTAGTTGGTTGTCGAAGTAGAATCCTTGGTGTACCTTATCTTGCCGGTCTTCAGTTGAGGAGAGAGATGAGAGGGAAAATAGCATAGAGGAGGGGAATGCCAAAAAGGGGGTTCTAACTGCAAACAAACAAGTGCCGGAAGGGCTAAACACAACCAACAAAATGAGGCAGGTGATATAGTCATGTACTTGTTGCCTAGGGCAAGAGTGCGACTTATATCAAAACACAAACAAATAAAAACAAGCAACACACAATCATGGTTCTATTTGAACCATCATACGGACTCGACTACGCATAGGTGGTACACGACTCATCCTACCCTAGGGGTTCTTGGATTCAGTAGTCGTGCTTTGCTCCGTGCCTCGTGCAGTCTTTTGGGTTTTCCTCAGGTGTTGCTACATCTCTTGTAGTTGTTCGATGAAACAATCCGGGTTGAGCCTGAAGATTTTTCAATAACTTCTCACATGTGAAGTGATGGGGTGGAGGTGGCTCCTCGTAGTAGGCATTGACTTGGTCTTCTGTTGTCTTCTTAATCATGACGATCCCTTTTTGTCTTCTAAGGCGTCGATGGTACCAAGTAGGTAATACTTTATGCAATGACATTAACAAGGCATAGTAGAGGTCCAACATGTCGGCTTCATTGATGATAACCTCGACACCAAGGGCGGGGGATGAAGAGAACCGTTTTCCTGCTCACTCTAGTGAGGCGGACCTAATGGCGAGGTTCTCATCCACCGGTGGTTGCCGATACAACAACGGTAAGGACAGGGTTGCTCTATTAGCGATGTATATCATGATCTTGCATATCCTATGCCCTGATCATCATAGGCCAAGGTTGCATCTTCCTGGGGCAGTGTCGAGGGTGTCACCATCTTCGAGGTCTTGATGTCCTCATTCCTTGAGAAGGTATCTTCTATTGGTACCGTCTTCTCATGGTGTCGCCAAACTTGTGTTCAGAATAGGTGGGTGAGTGTTTGGAAAGGTGTACTCCTTCGAGGATTACAAAGAATCCCAGGGTCAGGGCTTGAGGGTGCTAGCAACTGTTGCAATGGTTTTGAAGGGGAAGAGATCGATAGGGAAAATATACCTTAGTTTTTCAGAAAAACTTAGAAGGGAAGAGAAGTATAGATAGTTTTGAAAACTTGTAATAGTTTTGGTGTCAGGACCCCGACTCAATGCCACATCGATCTAGCATGTAACACCTCATATCACTTTGCGGCCTCACGCATGGTATTCCCACGGGTGTCGCCTTACCTTTGCTCGGGACCATTTGCGCCTTTTGGCACACGTATATGATAGTGTCGCTAGCATCCATATGATAAGGAGCCCGGGCTGACATGGCTAGTCGTAAACCCAAAGTGGCACAGACTTACAGGGACAGTCATCCATGACCCAGCATCGAACGTGTCGGTCATCAGCGAGTGAATCCAGGCTGTAGCACTGGGCTAGCAGGACTCCGGTGAACCGGGCTGTAGCGGGCTAACAGGACTCCGGTATTCATCACGTGACATTTCCCCGAAGGGACAAACACAGGAACGAAGAAGGACACATGCCGGCCAGCCTAAGTGTTCCGGAGCAGTAGCAAGCTATCATGGCTCGGTGGAAACACTAGGAGACATTTCCCGGTAAGAGAGGCTACTAAAGATAAACAACTAGATGGTCAGAACCCACACATACCAAGCATTTCAATAACATACACACAATATGCTCGATATGTGCAAATACAACATGGCATCACAACATGACTCTACGACTCAAGTAATTTATTCAATAGGCTCCAAGGAGCGAGATATTACAAACATGGGTCTCAAGACCCAACATTCAGAGCATACAAATCAAAGCACAAGCGGAAGCTATCATGTCTGAGTACAGACATCTATAAATGAAAAAGGCTGAGAAGCCTGACTATCTACCAAATCCTGCCGAGGGCACAAGGTCGTAGCTGAGGTAACAAGCTAAACGTCGAAGTCCACGTGGAACTACTAGTGAGACTGAAGTCTCTCTGCAAAAACATAAAATAGGCAAACGTGAGTACAAATGTACCCAGCAAGACTTACATCAGAACTAACTACATATGCATCATTATCAACAAGGGGATGGTGGGGTTTAACTGCAGCAAGCCAGCTTTGACTCAGTGGCTATCCTAAACTACGACTGCAAGCAACTCTTTTGAGGTGGCGCACACGAGTCCACATATTCACCATATCAATACACCACTATGGATCCACTCCCGTCTCCCTATGAGAGCGCCATCCATAGCACTCACGCTTATCTTGCGTATTTTAGAGTATCCACTTTCACTTGTCTATGAACTGATATAAGCAACCCAGAAGTCCTTTACCGCGGACACGGCTATTCGAATAGATGATGTTAACCCTGCAGGGGTGTACTTCTTCATACATGTTTCCACCACTTAGCGTCTGCACACGACATGTGCTCGGCAGACTTCAAGCGAAAGCCGACGTGGGTGTAGACCACGACCTACCTAAACACTCAAGTCTCTAGTCCAGGTTTATCGCCTATTCGGGTTCCATCCATGAGGAGATCCGGCCGGAGTTTCGCTCACAGCCCCAAACGATGTGAACAGGGTTCCGTGACACCAAACGGGCGCCCGGTATACCCGGCCACGTGCCTACCGCATCACAGCCCACCCCTACGGTCAGCGCTGTCCACGGCCTCCAGCATACTACAAACACCAGAAACTACTTGCAACTCCTGGACAGAGGACAAGGGTGAATAAGAAGTCGAGCGGGGTCATATTTCAGGGCCCAATGTATGGTAGTAGCTGAATCATGGATCACAAACACAGAACTCAGTTCCTGAGGACGGCTTCAATGAGACAACCCACCATGTACTCCTACATGGCCTCTCACCGATACCTTTTACCAAATTGTGTTCACACACTTAGCTCACACATAGTAGGACATGTTCACACACCTCTGATTCATCCCCGATGAATCAGACCTGACTCAACTCTAAGCAGTAGCAGGCATGACAAACAAACATGAATGAGTAGGCACAACAGGGCTCAAACAACTCCTACTCATACTAGTGGGTTTCATCTATTTACTGTGGAATGACAGGTCATGCAAAGGATAAAGGGGTTCAGCTACCGCAGCAAGTAACAGATGAATCGTTGTTGTCCTAATGCAGTAAAAGAGAGCAGGAGCGAGAGAGTGGGATTGTATCGGAATGAACAAGGGGGTTTTGCTTGCCTGGCACTTTTGAAGATAACATTGAGTCTTCATCGGTGTCAACGATCACATCGTCGATACAGTGTCTACCGAGGGAGAACAACACCGGCAAACACAGAAGAAACACGATCAATGCAATGCACAATATGATGCATGCTTATGACATGGCAATATGAATGTGTTTTGAGCTAATGCAACTAGCAACAGATTAAATGGGGTTGGTTTGAATACAAGATTCAAATTCAAACTCCATATGTGATTATTCAAATGTCATTTAATTGATTTGTGCTATACAGCAGCTATAAGTTGTTCTAACATGCATGAAAATGGTACAGATGGATTCCTTGAATTTTTCTGATAATTTTTCATATATAAATTATTTAATTTGGGGTTACGGTTGAATTTCTATGATTTATTGAAGTTTAGGGCATTTTCTGAAATTTCCTGAAATAATAATAAATCCAGAAATGATTTATGGCGTCAGCACCACGTCACGGTGATGTCAGCAGAGTCAACTGGGCGCCCCAGGTCAAACCTGACCAGTGGGGTCCACTGGTCAGTGACTCAGGAACTAATCCCGGTCAAACCCAGTGCTGACTGGGGTTTGACCAGGGGTGGGGCCTACTGTCAGTGGCTGTAGGTGGTTTAGTTAGTTGGATTAGCTCCTAATGACGGAGCCACGTCAGCTCCCGCCGGAGTTTCGTCGGCGACGACCACGGAGCACGGCGGGGGCACGCCGGACTTGCGCTAGGGCATCGGGTTCGCGCGCTGAGGGCACCGGGGCATAACCCGGGCTCTCCCGCATCTGATGGGGTAGGTGGGAGGCTGCGGGGACGCCGGGGCTCGTCGGAACGGAGCTCGCGGCGGCGCCGGAGTTCGGGTGGTAACGGGCGCGAGGCCCTGGTGGGGTTTTGGACAAGCTGAGCTGCGCATGGGCTTCTAGTGAGCCCCACGAGCTCAAAGCCGTGCTCGGACGCGACCGAAACAAGCCATGGCCGCGACGGCAACATGGCCGGCGGCAGCGAGCTCCGGTTGCGATGAGACGGCGGGTGCAGCATAGGGGCGAGCGAATGGAGAGAGGGGAAACACGACGGGGCTCACCACGATGACGATGGAACGCTCGGCGAGGTCGGGGAGGGTCCGGAGCCGACGAATTTGACGGTGATGGCCGGCGGGTCCGAGGTAGAAGACGAGCCCGGTGAGGTCGTTCGGGGGCTTCTAGAGGGACGTGGCTCGGTGAGGTGGGTCGAGGACGGAGTGGCGGAGCTCCTGAGCTCAGCGGGAGGGCGAGGGGTGGCCGGTGGCTGCGGCAATCAGCATCGGCGGCGATGGTGGCGTGTCGGTGGTGCTGCGGGAGAGAGCAGAGAAGGGGGGAGGAGTACAGAGGGAGTGAGAAGGGCCAGGGGCTGCATGGCGTCGCGGACGGAGTCCAGGGCGACGAGGGGAAGGCGGCAAGCAGGAGGTGGCCGGGGCATCGCCAGCGCTCGCCACCGAGCTGCTTCGGTGCGAGGGGAGGAAGACGACAGGAAAAGGGTGGGCTGGGCCGCGCTGGAGGAGCTGGGCCAGGTAAGTGGGCTGAGGTGAGCGCCAGGTAGTCCTCTGCTCTTTCTATTTCTGTTTTTATTTATCTATTTTGTTCTGTGTTGTTTTAGTTTAGTAAAATACTAAACCATTTTATAAAATCCTAAAAATAGTTATGTGGCTAGAGCTAAAATATACCAAACCACATAAAAATGTTCCAGTGTTATTGGACATATATTATTTATATATCAAATATATATCCAATGCAAATAGTTATTGAATTAATTCAAAGGCCCCAAAATAAATGTTTCAGTCACTCCAAAAATATTGGTTTGCATTTTATTCTTGCCAATATTTTTCAAAGCTGAAAAGGAACATTTCCTTGGAAGCATTTGAAGCAATTTTTAATGTTGATCATCATTTTTAGAAGGTTTCTGAGGCTTAGAAAATCCCTCAATTCAAATTTCATTTGAATTAAAACATGATGCTCACATGAGGTCTGGCCTAGTGCATAACAGGACCAGGGATGTGACAACTCACCCCCACTAACAAAAATCTCGTCCCGAGATTCAAGTGTTGGGTAAGGTGAAGGGGGAGCGCAAACTAGCACAATCTTCACGATCTAGGTTGCACTTCATAAGAACCTTGATTCGATCACCATCTTTGTCTCGAAGTCTTCCTCTGAGAACTCCAACTACCATGTCAGCGAGAGGAAAGGGAAGACCCTAAAAGAATCGTTCTTCTCAAAGGTCGAACAACTCAGGATTAACTCTCGAAATGAGACATAGCAACATCTCTCGGGCTGAGAGACGAAGCACACATCCATAGCAATGGAGTGAAGCAGATGGCAAAGGTTCACTAGGTAGACAACAAATCCAGACTTAAGAATGTGGTGATCGGTTGTCAACGTAGCGAGGAGTTGAATTGCCATGATACCATAACGATGCACCTTAGGGAAGGTGACTCGTAGAAATATCCCCTTAAGTGGCAAAAAGAATTACCTTTGATTCAAAGATCATTGAAACTCTTTATACCAGCTTAAGGCAATTCTCGAGCGATCGTTTGGAGGGGGGTCGGTAGAATGGCATACTCGGACTTGTATGATGTGGATTACCTTGTTGAAGACAACGTAATGGATGAATTTGCTTACCACCGGAAATGGAAGAGATTCATGGTAGAATGGCACATTGGCGGTGCAAGCTGGGAACAAAACGCAAATGCTGGGAATGATTCTGGTAACTGGGGGAAGAACCCAACAATAGAGAGTGAATTCACTGTTTGAAAGGGTCATAGCATTGTCGAGGAAGCTGAGAGGAATCCGAGTTAGTGCCGATGACAACACGTAGCGCTTGTGCGTGCTCTCAAGAACTTGAGCATTTCCATATTCATCAGGGTTTTACCAATATCTGTGTCAAGGATCCTGGCAACACAACTTGCTACCACGATGAATGATGATGGATGATGCAGATGCAAAGGAAGATAACACTTTCTTAGATTTCACCCTTGGCGGGGCCAAGGAAATAAAATCTGGATGATCGACCGAGAGACATTTAGCACTCCGCTTCTAATGTTCTCCTTGATGTGCTAGTGTATCCCATTCATTGAAATGGTTTGGTATCTAGAACATCAAGTAAAAAGGTCGGACTTCGGGAGCACAAAAATCCCTAAGGAACAACTACTAGAATAAGTTCTACGAGATCCTTATGGGGAGGTGGCCAACTTCCTCAATCAAGATATTATAATAACAGGTCTTCCGGCTGGGTGTGTTGGCCACGACATCCACTTTACCGGTTTCCGAGGGACCGATATTATAGTTTTTGGGAAATGTTCCAAACCATCATATCTGCCTGAGATTCAGATCTGGTTGATGTCAGGATATTCCAGACTCATCGAGTCTAGGAAGAAAAACGAAAGTTTGCAACACAAATCGACGAGATGACGTTGCGAGATTCTCGGGAATGAGCTACGATAGCAAGCTCCAAAACATGAGCTGGTTCTGCTACAAACATGTGAACACGCTGTCCCAGACAAACATGACCACGTGGTAGTCTTATAATAAAACACTACCGAGTTCAGGTGGGGAACCATCAACGAGGATATCAAAATCCTTGCATAAGGCATGCTCTTAAGAAGGAACTTCTTCTCCTTGAACAAATCAATCAGTGGCTTGGTGTGCTCGGAACACATATGGAATGAAGGTTGCAAGTCTCCAGACCACAGAATACTTCGCACGTATGCATGACTGACTTGGGATGATTCCAGAGGAAGCAAAACTAACTTTCTCAAATCCACGGCGGCAACTTTCACCAAATGCACGTGTATAAGAGGAAGTCACTCCTTTCATCAAACAAATACTTCATGAGCTAGCATGAAGATAATGCTTTCAAAAGTTTCCAACACTAACTTATTGTCCAACAAGATCTTGGAGAAGATAAAATGATGTTGATGGGCTCAACAACAAATCATCGAGATTTCCATGAAGATGGAATTCCACGACTTGGTGAAGAAGGTGATAGCATTGGTCAGACCAAAGATGTAGTGGTGTATGCTCGAGGGATCAACCACGAGTAAGACAACATTACGAATATCGTTGGTTCGGATTTGATTTGTGAATAGCCCATACTCAAATCAAAGTTTTGGCAAGACAATAGCTCCAGCAACTGGTCTCAAGGATCAATTGATGAAGATACCATCTTTCTTCAACACACACTACACAAGAATATCCCTTTGGAACGAACTAAGTCAGACAAGCTTTTATCTTCCAACTCTCCAAGTTGTTGTCTAGCTTAACCAACTAGCTCAGGGATATCTAACACCGATTCTTGGAAAAAAAGTGGTTTATTGGAAAACCAACTTGATCACGAGCTCAACATAACAGTCAGGTGACAACCTGGTGATACTTTCGAGAAGATATTCGGAAAATCACGAACCACCGATATGTTACTAAGCTCGAGAACAATCTTGCTTTTCAGGGCAAGACGATATGATCAAATGAGCGAGGACTTGACAAAATCCTAACTCATCAATCGAAATGTGCACCAGGAAGATGGACAAGGTAGCACGATCAATCTTAGAATGATGATTCAAGAACCAACACGTTAATAATGAGGTTATTGTCCATTTAACTACCAAGCAACAAGGTTGCTAGGAGTATTGATTTCACACATCACAATTCATTTGTCGGTATTTCGGTGCATCAACATGAGGACCGAGGAATGACAATGATGGCAAGAAGTATCACTTTACCAAGAGTTCATAGGATGGTGTGCAATTCCTATAACAATCCCGATATAAAGATGGTAATACTCCAAGGTAGAACAGAGCAAAAGCTGGATTGACATTTTGATCTGCGGAGCACAACTTCTTTGACCCAATCCTGGATATGGAAGAGGTACTGGAGTTTGTTTCTCCTGGTCATTCTATGATAGAATGGCTTGATGGACCACAAGAGTAATAGGCATCGATAAACGAACGCACGCATACTCTTGACTATCAATTGATAGACGAAGGTCAGTAGACAACTAAAGAGGGACAACTCAAAGGAACATATAACTTTTCGAGTTGTGGAGGCATGGATTAGCATGTCGAACGATTTCAACATAATTCTTCCGGATAACCCATGCAGAAAGGTTGAGCTGGCAGAGTCACAATATAGCATGGAGAACTCATCGAGAGCTCTCTTGTTGTCATCTTTTGGTTCAGAAGAACTCCTGCCAAGAATGGTTCATGGTAATTGGAAGAAGGATGTACCATGAACCTCGAGGACTATCGCAAAGGTTACTAATAACCTAAGGGAACTAGCAAACACTATCAACATGAAGTAAGTAGAGTGAATCTCGGGTTCAAGAACCCAGGAATAGAATACCTACTACTAAGTAGCATCACGGAATGCTTTCGAGAATAAAGGCCAGAAGCATCACACTGGGAACACAAAACGTTGCTAGATTACTAGGTGACTCCCTAAAACACCTAGGGTCATAATAATAGCTCCAACATATATGTCAAGGCAATAGAATACCTCAACTCAACAATTAGTGTGATTGAGCTGGCATAAAGGAACATCGAAACCAGAGGGAAAGGATTTTGCAAATGCATCAGACTATTTAGAAACCTGGGATAACTCGGACAGCATAACGGCTATAAATGCTCAAAAAGATTTGAGACATTCACAAAAATGGTGGCATAACCACTCAGAAGCACAATATCAAGGTTTCGAGATCGTCAGTAACATACAAAAGTAGTAGGAACTGAACAGAGGCTTAAGTCCAACAATTCTATAAGTCTACGGATTAGTAACACGTGATCCTGATAGAAAGCAGAGATAGCCTAGTTCTTAATCCCCGTAGGAAAGATAAGATGATGACTCAGATCAGAAGGGCATAAGGTATAAGGAGTAAAAGAGCCTTACGTTCCATCCCACAATCAATTCCCTTATATAACTAAAGAATTTCTAGACTCAACTTCGACCAGTTTGGCTTGGTAATCCTACAGGCAGTCAAGCTCTGATACCAACACTGTCAGGACCCCGACTCAATGCCACATCGATCTAGCATGTAACACCTCATATCACTTTGCGGCCTCACGCACGGTATTCCCACGGGTGTCGCCTTACCTTTGCCCGGGACCGTTTGCACCTTTTGGCACAAGTATATGATAGTGTCGCTAGCATCCATATGATAAGGAGCCCGGGCTGACATGGCTAGTCGTAAACCCAAAGTGGCACAGACTTACAGGGACAGGCATCCATGACCCAGCATCGAACGTGTCGGTCATCAGCGAGTGAATCCAGGCTGTAGCACTGGGCTAGCAGGACTCCGGTGAACCGGGCTGTAGCGGGCTAACAGGACTCCGGTATTCATCGCGTGACATTTCCCCGAAGGGACAGACACAGGAACGAAGAAGGACACATGCCGGCCAGCCTAAGTGTTCCGGAGCAGTAGCAAGCTACCATGGCTCGGTGGAAACACTAGGAGACATTTCCCGGTAAGAGAGGCTACTAAAGATAAACAACTAGATGGTCAGAACCCACACATACCAAGCATTTCAATAACATACACACAATATGCTCGATATGTGCAAATACAACATGGCATCACAACATGACTCTACGACTCAAGTAATTTATTCAATAGGCTCCGAGGAGCGAGATATTACAAACATGGGTCTCATGACCCAACATTCAGAGCATACAAATCAAAGCACAAGCGGAAGCTATCATGTCTGAGTACAGACATCTATAAATGAAAAAGGCTGAGAAGCCTGACTATCTACCAAATCCTGCCGAGGGCACAAGATCGTAGCTGAGGTAACAAGCTAAACGTCGAAGTCCACGTGGAACTACTAGTGAGACTGAAGTCTCTCTGCAAAAATATAAAATAGGCAAACGTGAGTACAAATGTACCCAGCAAGACTTACATCAGAACTAACTACATATGCATCATTATCAGCAAGGGGATGGTGGGGTTTAACTGCAGCAAGCCAGCTTTGACTCGGTGGCTATCCTAAACTACGACTGCAAGCAACTCTTTTGAGGTGGCGCACACGAGTCCACATATTCACCATATCAATACACCACTATGGATCCACTCCCGTCTCCCTACGAGAGCGCCATCCATAGCACTCACGCTTATCTTGCGTATTTTAGAGTATCCACTTTCACTTGTCTATGAACTGATATTAGCAACCCAGAAGTCCTTTACCGCGGACATGGCTATTCGAATAGATGATGTTAACCCTGCAGGGGTGTACTTCTTCATACATGTTTCCACCACTTAGCGTCTGCACACGACATGTGCTCGACAGACTTCAAGCGAAAACCGATGTGGGTGTAGACCACGACCTACCTAAACACTCAAGTCTCTAGTCTAGGTTTATCGCCTATTCGGGTTCCATCCATGAGGAGATCCGGCCAGAGTTTCGCTCACAGCCCCAAACGATGTGAACAGGGTTCCGTGACACCAAACGGGTGCCCGGTATACCCGGCCACGTGCCTACCGCATCACAGCCCACCCCTACGGTCAGCGCTGTCCACGGCCTCCAGCATACTACAAACACCAGAAACTACTTGCAACTCCTGGACAGAGGACAAGGGTGAATAAGAAGTCGAGCGGGGTCATATTTCAGGGCCCAATGTATGCTAGTAGCTGAATCATGGATCACAAACACAGAACTCAGTTCCTAAGGACGGCTTCAATGAGACAACCCACCATGTACTCCTACATGGCCTCTCACTGATACCTTTTACCAAATTGTGTTCACACACTTAGCTCACACATAGTAGGACATGTTCACACACCTCTGATTCATCCCCGATGAATCAGACCTGACTCAACTCTAAGCAGTAGCAGGCATGACAAACAAACATGAATGAGTAGGCACAACAGGGCTCAAACAACTCCTACTCATACTAGTGGGTTTCATCTATTTACTGTGGAATGACAGGTCATGCAAAGGATAAAGGGGTTCAGCTACCGCAGCAAGTAACAGATGAATCGTTGTTGTCCTAATGCAGTAAAAGAGAGCAGGAGCGAGAGAGTGGGATTGTATCGGAATGAACAAGGGGGTTTTGCTTGCCTGGCACTTTTGAAGATAACATTGAGTCTTCATCGGTGTCAACGATCACATCGTCGGTACAACGTCTACCGAGGGAGAACAACACCGGCAAACACAGAAGAAACACGATCAATGCAATGCACAATATGATGCATGCTTATGACATGGCAATATGAATGTGTTTTGAGCTAATGCAACTAGCAACAGATTAAATGGGGTTGGTTTGAATACAAGATTCAAATTCAAACTCCATATGTGATTATTCAAATATCATTTAATTGATTTGTGCTATACAGCAGCTATAAGTTGTTCTAACATGCATGAAAATGGTACAGATGGATTCCTTGAATTTTTCTGATAATTTTTCATATATAAATTATTTAATTTGGGGTTACGGTTGAATTTCTATGATTTATTGAAGTTTAGGGCATTTTCTGAAATTTCCTGAAATAATAATAAATCCAGAAATGATTTATGGCGTCAGCACCACGTCACGGTGACGTCAGCAGAGTCAACTGGGCGCCCCAGGTCAAACCTGACCAGTGGGGTCCACTGGTCAGTGACTCAGGAACTAATCCCGGTCAAACCCAGTGCTGACTGGGGTTTGACCAGGGGTGGGGCCTACTGTCAGTAGCTGTAGGTGGTTTAGTTAGTTGGATTAGCTCCTAATGACGGAGCCACATCAGCTCCCGCCGGAGTTTCGTCGGTGACGACCACGGAGCACGGCGGGGGCACGCCGGACTTGCGCTAGGGCATCGGGTTCGCGCGCTGAGGGCACCAGGGCGTAACCCGGGCTCTCCCGCATCTGATGGGGTAGGTGGGAGGCTGCGGGGACACCGGGGCTCGTCGGAACGGAGCTCGCGGCGGCGCCGGAGTTCGGGTGGTAACGGGCGCGAGGCCCTGGTGGGGTTTTGGACAAGCTGAGCTGCGCATGGGCTTTCTGTGAGCCCCACGAGCTCAAAGCCGTGCTCGGACGCGACCGAAACAAGCCATGGCCGCGACAGCAACATGGCCGGCGGCAGCGAGCTCCGGTTGCGGTGAGACGGCGGGTGCAGCATAGGGCGAGCGAATGGAGAGAGGGGAAACACGACGGGGCTCACCGCGATGACGACGGAACGCTCGGCGAGGTCGGGGAGGGTCCGGAGCCGACGAATTTGATGGTGATGGCCGGCGGGTCCGAGGTAGAAGACGAGCCCGGTGAGGTCGTTCGGGGGCTTCTGGAGGGGCGTGGCTCGGTGAGGTGGGTCGAGGAGGGAGTGGCGGAGCTCCTGAGCTCAGCGGGAGGGCGAGGGGTGGCCGGTGGCTGCGGCAATCGGCGTCGGCGGCGATGGTGGCGTGTCGGTGGTGCTGCGGGAGAGAGCAGAGAACGGGGGAGGAGTACAGAGGGAGTGAGAAGGGCCAGGAGCTGCGTGGCGTCGCGGACGGAGTCCAGGGCGACGAGGGGAAGGCGGCAAGTAGGAGGTGGCCGGGGCATCGCCAGCGCTCGCCCCCGAGCTGCTTCGGTGCGAGGGGAGGAAGACGACAGGAAAAGGGTGGGCTGGGCCGCGCTGGAGGAGCTGGGCCAGGTAAGTGGGCTGAGGTGAGCTCCAGGTAGTCCTCTGCTCTTTCTATTTCTGTTTTTATTTATCTATTTTGTTCTGTGTTGTTTTAGTTTAGTAAAATACTAAACCATTTTATAAAATCCTGAAAATAGTTATGTGGCTAGAGCTAAAATATACCAAACCACATAAAAATGTTCCAGTATTATTGGACATATATTATTTATATATCAAATATATATCCAATGCAAATAGTTATTGAATTAATTCAAAGGCCCCAAAATAAATGTTTCAGTCACTCCAAAAATATTGGTTTGCATTTTATTCTTGCCAATATTTTTCAAAGCTGAAAAGGAACATTTCCTTGGAAGCATTTGAAGCAATTTTTAATGTTGATCATCATTTTAGAAGGTTTCTGAGGCTTAGAAAATCCCTCAATTCAAATTTCATTTGAATTAAAACATGATGCTCACATGAGGTCTGGCCTAGTGCATAACAGGACCAGGGATGTGACATTTGGAAATAGTTTTACCCTAACTAACGACCATGTTAACTAAGGCTTCCTATAGTCAGGATGGCTCTGATACCAGCTCTGTGGGGACCCTGACTCATAAGTCGTGATCACCGAATGCACGTGTACAGTGATCCCAGAGATCAATGCTCACTGAACACACAGAAGCTGAATAACATGAGTCTTACATCCATCATACCGTCTTACATAAATTATGACCATTATGGTCAAGTCTTTAGTATAACTTCACAGCGGAAATCTTCGTCGATAACTTGGACCCATGCCATCTGCCTTAACCCTACAGGCATTCTGACTGGGAAGCGTCCTAGCTCGCATGTTCGTCACCAAGGTACTCTTCATTATATCCTGTTCTTTCATGCCTGGCCAATAAAATAACCAGTGGCAAGCCAATGAGTACTTTGAATATACTCGCAAGCAACCCATGTTTTGGTTCAAGATACAACAATGCATGATATAGGTAAATTTTTGCGGAAAGCTAGTTTTGAGTGCAATGACATGTTCAACAGCTCGTAAGACATGCGTCAGGAGAATTCAAGTAACCAAGAGGACGGCTACAGATATCAACATAAAGGGAGTGGGCTCCAACCCAACTCAATCATGTCAAGTCCTTTGACTTCACCCAAGTAGTTCTTCCCACTTATCCAAACACATACACTGGTTTGTAAACATGTGGACGTAGCCCAAGAGTGGTTACCCAACTGTCCTTGACCGTGGACATGGCTATTCGAATAGTTTTACACTCTGCAGAGGTTGCACACTTTACCCACAAGATCCGGGGAACTTCCGTGTCATCCACGACCCGCGGTACCTCAAGTACCCGAGGTAAGCACCCGATCACTATCTTTCCCTAGACGACACTAACATGGAGTCCACTCGTTGTTCCGTATCCTCGCAATGTACATCATACAAGACTCACTCGAGATCGTATCATCCGAGAGGGGACACAACGGTGTATCTGGTGCCCTGTGAAAACAGTCATGGCCGCCCTACCTGGCACGACCCCGTCTCGAGAGAGCATACCAACAACTCTCCCGTCACTAGTAATGCGGGCTCCAAGCTAGTATCGGCCTAGCTAATCAATAATGCACTTTCCCATACAAGGGTAGAGTGGTTGTGCATGTAAGGTTGGAATAACGGTCGCACCGTAAACTAATCCGTTTTGAAAAACAACACACACACACTTGCCTCGGTAAACCACTTCGTAATCAAGTGGTTACCCAACTCATCATCTCCCCTGGGCATAAGTGGCACCCGATGGGGGTTTTCGAAAAGTCTTTTGAAAATACTTTGTCTCCATCACCATGCATATTCCCGTCCCTTTTTGCGTAGCACTACTTTAGCATCCTATCTACTCCCACCGGCATAACGCTCATAAGGAGGTAGGGTCATGCACAATGCAAGTATCAACGAGGAAGTAATAGAGGCAACCCATCAAAGTGGTTACCATCTCATCATGATTCTGATGCAACACTAATAAAGTGCTATATGACATGCATAAAAAGGGTTTCATAGACATGGTCAAAGGGCTGCTTGCCTGTTTTAACAAAGTCTTCAAGGTATTCAAATATCTCTGGTCCAACTCCGAGCATTTTGTCTACTTCGTCAACTATCGTCGAAAACAACCATAATAAGCAACACGACAAGGCAGAAAATAAAGTGTTCTAAAAATATGGATTTGACTTTTCTAGGACTTCCCTGGGCATATGAAAAATAACCGGGGTGGTTTCATTGGAATTGGATTAGTGAATATTTCTGAACATTTCAATATGATGGAATCAAGGGGTTTATGGATTTGCAAGAAGTGTATAGAAATATATTTTTGAAAAATGAGAAAAGGCACCCATTTAACAAACCATGATTTTAGATGCATCTAGGAGTTGGTTTCGCTGGATTTGGAGTTCAAATGATTTTCCTATGGATTTGCAAAGTTGACAAATATGAAGAAATGGCTCATTATATTGTGTTGTACAGAAAGTATTAAGAAAAATGTTCATAAACTAAGTTATGAACTTAGAAGCATCTAGGAATTTAAATCATCGCATTTGGATCAATTTTGAGCTCTCTGTGATTTTCTAAAGTTTATGACAGAAATGGAAAAATGGTATTTTATAATTATTTGTGAAAGAAATATTTCTGTAAAAATGTGCAAATAGCACCATGAGGTAGGGCATGAATTTAGAAACCACTAGAAATTTGAATCATCAAATTTGGAGCTTTGTTGGATTATTTATGGATTTTTGAATTTGACTGAAAAAAGAAAAAGGAAAAAAAGGTTTAGGGTTTACCCAAAGCGTGCACAGGGCGCAGGATAGTCACTGGGCCGGCCCAGTGGCTCAGCCGCGCGGCGCTCGGGCGACGTCAAAAGCGGCTTCCCGCAAGTACGCCTTCATGAGGGGGAAACGGGTTTACTCCCGGCCCTTCTCCACTTAAACGGGCAGGGCCCGCCCACCGGGTCGCTGACGAGCGGGGCCCGGTGCTTAGGCCGTCTCCTACCTCCCGCTCGAACAAAGCAGATGCAGGGGAGGTGAGGCCAAGCGGTGCCAGCGCTCTCCCGGGCGGAATGGGCCACCTCCAGCCGCGCCCGGCACACCGGAGGACTCAGCACGCCATGGCACACCCGTCCATCTGTTGCACGCCCACGGGGGAGCCTGGAAAGAGGAGGGCTTCGGGTGCGGCAGACCGGGGCTGACGGCAGATTCGGTAAGGCGAGGAAGGCACGAGGAGGAGGGGATGGAGCACGGGGGGAGTTGGCGGTGGTGATGAGAGGGTGCGGGTGTGTTCATGGGGACGAGAGAGGGGTCGAGGCCCATGAATTTAAGCGGCGGCCGGCGGCTCGGCTCCGGCCATGGACGGGGTTGGAAGGCGCGAGGAGGGGAGTGGGTTGGTCCAGGGGATGCACGGGAGGGTGAGAGGGCCAAAGGAGTAGAGAGGGGGCTCGGGGGTGGCCTTAAGTAGCTGACCAGCGGCTCACCGTGGACGCGGCGCACGGGTGTCCGCGGCAACGGCTCGGGAGGCCAAGAGAGAGGGCGAGGGGCTGTCTACGGTGTCCATGGGAGTTGAGTGGGGCGCCAGGAAGAGAGAGGAGGAGCGGGGCAAGGCTCTGGTGCTCGCGCGTGCGAGGCCATGCATTGGCCGCGTCGGGCGGCTCTGGGCACGCGCCGCAGGAGGTGAGAGAGAGGGAGAGACGAGGGGGCCTGCACGGTGGCGTGTTGCGGACATCAAGGCACCTCTACTGGCGCGAGGGGGAGGCCCGAGGCGGTCGGGGGACGCAGCGTCAACGGTCGAACGCCCTGCCAGGTGCTCCAGAGCATGCAAATGGCCAGCGTCTGCGGCTTTTTGTGCGCACCCGCGCGTCCACTTGTGTCTGGCGTCTGCAGGAAGAGTAAACAAGAGGGAGGGAGGCTTTGGATGCTCTGTAACTTGCCAGGAGTGGGAGAGAGATGAGAAAGGGAGTGAAAAGTGGTTGTCCAGAGAAGAAAAATGGGGTTCTACCCCCCTTAATCATGGCTCCTCGGGCAGGGAAAGATGCAGGGGGTTAGAGGAGGACCAGATGAGGCTGTGGGAAAAAGTTGAGATCATGGAGATTTGTGGAAATGTACAAAACATGCATTTTAAGTTTCTGCCAGAAGGTGTTTGATGTAGGTTTGGGCAAGCAAATGGACTTCTCTTGTCATGAGGCTTGACAGGGTCAAATGGCATGAGAAAATAAGAGGTTCCACCAAGATTGAGTTCATTTGGGCAAAGTTGCCAATGCAACTTTTGTAAACCCTAAAAATCAACAGAAATGGACTTTCCAACATTTACTTATGCACATCAATTCTCCTTGATGCACCACTTGCTGTAGTGTCATCATTTGAGGATTTGAACATGTCCACAAAAATTCAGATCAAAAGGACACACTTGGCAATGTAGAGTTGTTCAAACTTGGATCTGGACAGAGAGGGTTTTGGGGCACTTTTGTGAACCAAAGTTATTTTGATTGATATGAAACTTTGCAAGATCATCACATTATGAATATGTGACTTGCTAGAATTTTCATGGATTTATTTGAAAATATTTCTTATAGAAATATTTCAAATATTTGAAATGAGCTGAAATAGTTCTGGAGGGTTTTGTCCAATATTTTGATCATGGCCATGTGTTGAAACTCATATATATGGACAATATATGTCCACTGAGCTTCCCTGGTTTTTCTCAAATATTTTTGAAGCTTTGAAATAATTTTAACCTATTAAAGACCATTTCTGGCCTAAAGAAAAAGCCTTTAAATAAAATAGGAAAATAACTTCTAAAATTATATTTTTGTGGTTTCTGGGTGTCCTATATCTAATAAGAGTCAAATATATTTTTGGAAAGATTTTTACTGCCCTGAATTAAGTACTTGCAGTACAAACCTCAATTCAGGGGTTTTTGGAAAACTAATTTTTGAAAATACTATTTGGCCAAATTATTTTTGTAAGAAATTATTTTTATGTCCTATACACATGGCATGATCATTGGTTCGAGGGTTTGGAGCAAGGATATGAAGTATAGGAGTTGGAGGATTTATTTGATTTTTAGAGCACTTGCAAACAACAGACAAAATCCAATCAAGGCAAGGTCTAAAATACTCAAAAGTTTTTGTCAAACCACATTTTATCATGATTTATTAGCTTAAGTGTTGTGGCATGAAAATCAGGGTGTGACAGGTTACCTTCTCAATAATGGCATCAATTTGGTAGTAAATAAAATCTATTCCTTTGGGGTAGGGAAAAATTAGGTTTATGCAAAATGTTAAACTTAGAGCCTCCACCAGCTAAATATGCATGTAGTGATAGAATTTGTTCATCATTTCTCTATAGTGTGATCTTGCCAACATATTCCATGTGCTGACCTACACGGCTGCAACGTCTCATGTTGCAGAATTTTCAGACGAGGATTAAGGTGTGATAGGTCGTTGTCTTACACTCAGTTTTGCCGTGGAGTTGGATGGACTCATTTACCTGCGAAGCTTCCACAGTTATTTTATTAGATGGCCTTCAACCATATTATTGTAATAATCACTCTTTATGAGGACCTTGATGTAATAAGTGTGTGATTGAACTCTGTTATAGTTCCTCGAGTACTGCGTGGGTCAGCATACCGATCCAGGGATGCCACTTAAGCAAAGAGACTTCGATCCATTGGGATCGGGTCGCTACAGTCAATGACACTCATCAAGAAGATTAACTCCCAGCTGAGTCAAGTGGTCGTGGTACCCAGACATTCTGAGTATATTTTCACTGACAGAACTATTCTCCTCCATTTTGCAGCTATAGAACTTATTAGAGACTTCATATCTCTCAATTCGGGCATTTTCTTTAAATATTAACTTCAACTCTTGGAACATCTCATATGCTCCATGACATTGAAAACGTCTTTGAAGTCCCCATTCTAAGCCGTAAAGAATGGCACACTGAACTATCGAGTAGTCATCATCTTTGCTCTGCCAGACGTTTACAATGTCCGGAGTTGCTCCTGCATCAGGTCTTGCACCTAGCGGTGCTTCCAGGACGTAATTTTTCTGTGCAACAATGAGGATAATCCTCAAGTTACAGACCCAGTCCGTGTAGTTGCTACCATCATCTTTCAACTTAGCTTTCTCTTGGAACGCATTAAAATTCAAGGGAACAGTAGCACGGGCCATTGATCTACAACAACATAGACATGCAAATACTATTAGTTACTAAGTTCATGATAAATTAAAGTTCAATTAATCATATTACATAAGAACTCCCACTTAGATAAACGTCCCTCTAGTCATCTAAATGATCACGTGATCCATATCAACTAAACCATGTCCGATCATCACATGAGATGGGGTAGTTTTCAATGGTGACCATTGAAGGAAATATGCCCTAGAGGCAATAATAAAGTTATTATTTATTTCCTTATTTCATGATAAATGTTTATTATTCATGCTAGAATTGTATTAACCGGAAACATAATACATGTGTGAATACATGGACAAACAGAGTGTCACTAGTATGCCTCTACTTGACTAGCTCGTTGAATCAAAGATGGTTAAGTTTCCTAGCCCTAGACATGAGTTGTCATTTGATTAACGGGGTCACATCATTAGAGAATGATGTGATTGACTTGACCCATTCCGTTAGCATAGCACTTGATCGTTTAATTGTTGCTATTGCTTTCTTCATGACTTATACATGTTCCTATGACTATGAGATTATGCAACTCCCGTTTACTGGAGGAACACTTTGTGTGCTACCAAATGTCACAACGTAACTGGGTGATTATAAAGGTGCTCTACAGGTGTCTCCAAAGGTACTTGTTGGGTTGGCGTATTTCGAGATCAGGATTTGTCACTCCGATTGTCGGAGAGGTATCTCTGGGCCCTCTCGGTAATGCCCATCACTTAAAGCCTTGCAAGCACTGCAACTAATGAGTTAGTTGCGGGATGATGTATTATGGAACGAGTAAAGAGACTTGCCGGTAACGAGATTGAACTAGGTATTGAGATACCGATGATCGAATCTTGGGCAAGGAACATACCGATGACAAAGGGAACAACGTATGTTGTTATGCGGTTTGACCGATAAAGATCTTCGTAGAATATGTGGGAGCCAATATGAGCATCCAGGTTCCGCTATCGGTTATTGGCCACACACGTGTCTCGGTCATGTCTACATAGTTCTCGAACCCGTAGGGTTCGCACGCTTAAAGTTTCGGTGACAATTGTATTATAAGTTTATGTGATTTGATGCACCGAAGGTAGTTCGGAGTCCTGGATGAGATCGGGGACATGATGAGGAGTTTCAAAATGGTCGAGACGTAAAGATCGATATATTGGACGACTATATTCGGACATCGAAAAGGTTCCAAGTGATTCGGGTATTTTCGGGGTTACCGGGGAGTTACGGGAATATGAGGAAGAAGTAATGGGCCTCATGGGCCAAGTGGTCGAAGAGAGGAGGCAGGGCGCGCGACCCCCCTAGCCCAAACCGAATTGGACTAGGGGGCCGGCCCCCCTTTCCTCCTTTTCCTCCCTCTCCTTCCTTCTCCTTCTCCTCCTTCCTTTCCTCCTCCTAGTAGGAGTAGGAAAGGGGAGTCCTACTCCTACTAGGAGGAGGACTCCTCCTCTTGGCGCGCCCATAGAGGGCCGGCTGGCCTCCCCCCTTGCTCCTTTATATACGGGGGCAGGGGGGCACCTCTAGACACACAAGTTGATCTGTTGATCTCTCCCAGCCTTGTGCGATGCCCCCCTTCACCATATCCCACCGCGGTCATATCATAGCGGTCCTTAGGCAAAGCCCTGCGTTGGTAGCAACATCATCACTGTTATCACGCTGTCGTGCTGACGGAACTCTCCTGTGAAGCTCTGCTGGATCGGAGTTCGCGGGACGTCATCGAGCTGAACGTGTGCTGAACTCGGAGGTGCCGTGCGTTCGGTACTTGGATCGGTCGGATCGTGAAGACGTACGACTACATCAACTGTGTTGTGCTAACACTTCCGCTTTCGGTCTACGAGGGTATGTGGACACACTCTCCCCTGTCGTTGCTATGCATCACCATGATCTTGCGTGTGCGTAGGAATTTTTTTGAAATTACTATGTTCCCCAACAGTGGCATCCGAGCCTAGTTTTATGCGTTGATGTTATATACACGAGTAAAACACTAGTGAGTTGTGGGCGATATAAGTCATACTACTTACTAGCATGTCATACTTTGGTTCGGCGGTATTGTTGGATGAAGCGGCCCGGACAGACATTACGCGTACGCTTACGCGAGATTGGTTCTACCGACGTGCTTTGCACACAGGTGGCTGGCGGGTGCCAGTTTCTCCAACTTTAGTTGAACCGAGTGTGGCTACGCCCGGTCCTTGGGAAGGTTAAAACAGCACCAACTTGACAAACTATCGTTGTGGTTTTGATGCGTAGGTAAGAACGGTTCTTGCTCAGCCCGTAGCAGCCACGTAAAACTTGCAACAACAAAGTAGAGGACGTCTAACTTGTTTTTGCAGGGCATGTTGTGATGTGATACGGTCAAGACGTGATGAGATATAAGTTGTTGTATGATATGATCATGTTTTGTTGAAGTTATCGGCAACTGGCAAAAGCCTTATGGTTGTCTCTCTATTGCATAAGATGCAAGCGCCAAATAATTGCTTTACTTTACCGCTATGCGATAACAATAGTTGCAAGAGCAATAGTTGGCGAGACGACCATGTGACGACACATTGATATAGATCAAGATGATGGAGATCATGGTGTCATGCCGGTGACGATGGAGATCATGACGATGCTTTGGAGATGGAGATCAAAAGCACAAGATGATGATGGCCATATCATGTCACATATTATGATTGCATGTGATGTTTATATTTTATACATCTTATTTTGCTTAGTTAGACGGTAGCTTTATAAGATGATCTCTCACTAAATTTCAAGATAAAAGTGTTCTCCCTGAGTATGCACCGTTGCCAAAGTTCGTCGTGCCCAGACACCACGTGATGATCGGGTGTGATAAGCTCTACGTCCATCTACAACGGGTGCAAGCCAGTTTTGCACACGCAGAATACTCAGGTTAAACTTGACGAGCCTAGCATATGCAGATATGGCCTCGGAACACTGAGACCGAAAGGTCGAGCGTGAATCATATAGTAGATATGATCAACATAGTGATGTTCACCATTGAAAACTACTCCATTTCACGTGATGATCGGTTATGGTTAGTTGATTTGGATCACGTGATCACTTAGATGATTAGAGGGATGTCTATCTAAGTGGGAGTTCTTAAGTAATATGATTAATTGAACTTTAATTTATCATGAACTTAGTCCTGGTAGTATTAACATATCTATGTTGTAGATCAATAGCTCACGTTTAGCTCCCCTGTTTTATTTTTATATGTTCCTAGAGAAAAATAAGTTTAAAGATGTTAGTAGCAATGATGCGGATTGGATCCATGATCTGAGGTTTATCCTCATTGCTGCACAGAAGAATTATGTCTTTGATGCACCGCTAGGTGACAGGCCTATTGCAGGAGCAGATGCAAACGTTATGAACGTTTGGCTAGCTCAATGTGATGACTACTTGATAGTTTAGTGCACCATGCTTAACGGCTTAGAATTGGGACTTCAAAAACGTTTTGAACGTCATTGACCATATGAGATGTTCCAGGAGTTGAAGTTAATATTTGAAGCAAATACCCGAGTTGTGAGATATGAAGTCTCCAACAAGTTGTATAGCTCAAAGATGGAGGAGAATAGCTCAAGCAGTGAGCATGTGCTCAGATTGTCTGGGTACTACAATCACTTGAATCAAGTGGGAGTTAATCTTCCTGATAAGATAGTGATTAACAGAATTCTCTAGTCACCATCACCAAGTTAGTAGAACTTTGTGATGAACTATAATATGCAAGGGATAACGGAAACGACTCCCAAGCTCTTCGTGATGATGAAATGAACGAAGGTAGAAATCAAGAAAAACATCAAGTGTTGATGGTTGACAAGACCACTAGTTTCAAGAAAAGGGCAAAGGGAAGAAGGGGAACTTCAAGAAGAACGGCAAGCAAGTTCCTGCTCAAGTGAAGAAGCCCAAGTCTGGTCCTAAGCCTGAAACTGAGTGCTTCTACTACAAAGGGACTGGTCACTGGAAGCAGAACTACCCCAACTAATTGGTGGATAAGAAGGATGGCAAAGTGAACATAGGTATATTTGATATACATGTCATTGATGTGTACTTTACTAGTGTTTATAGCAACCCCTCAGTATTTGATACTAGTTTAGTTGCTAAGAATAGTAACTCGAAACGGGAGTTGCAGAATGAACAGAGACTAGTTAAGGGTGAAGTGACAATGTGTACTAGAAATGGTTCCAAGATTGATATGATCATCTCATCGCACAGTCCCTATACTTTCGGGATTAGTGTTAAACCTAAAATAAATGTTATTTATTGTTTGCATTGAGCATGAATATGATCGGATCATGTTTATTGCAATAAGGTTATTCATGTAAGTTAGAGAATAATTGTTGTTCTATTTACATGAATAAAACCTTCTATGGTCATACACGCAATGAAAATGGTTTGTTGGATCTCGATCGTAGTGATACTCATTTTCATAATATTGAATCCAAAAGATGCAAAGTTAATAATGATAGTGCAACTTATTTGTGGCACTGCCGTTTAGGTCATATTGGTGTAAAGCGCATGAAGAAAAACCATGATGATGGGCTTTTGAAATCACTTGATTATGAATCAGTTGATGCTTGCGAACCATGTCTCATGGGCAAGATGACTAAGACTCCGTTCTCTGGAACAATGGAGCAAGCAACAGATTTGTTGGAAATCATACATACTGATGTATGTGGTCCGATGAATATTGAGGCTCGCGGTAGGTATCATTATTTTCTGATCTTCACAGATGATTTGAGCAGATATGAGTATATCTACTTGATGAAACACAAGTCTGAAACATTTGAAAAGTTCAAAGAATTTCATAGTGAAGTGGAGAATCATCATAACAAAAATAAAAGTTTCTACGATATGATCGCAAAAGTAAAATATTTGAGTTACGAGTTTGGCCTTCAGTTAAAACTATGTGAAATAGTTTCACTACTCACGCCACCTGGAACACCACAGTGTAATGGTGTGTCCGAACGTCATAACCATACTTTATTAGGTATGGTGTGATCTATGATGTCTCTTACTGATTTACCACTATCGTTTTGGGGTTATGCATTAGAGACAGCTTCATTCACGTTAAATAGGGCACCATCTAAATCCGTTGAGACGGCACCGTATGAACTGTGGTTTGGCGAGAAACCTAAGCTGTCATTTCTTAAAGTTTGGGACTGCGATGCTTATGTGAAAAAGTTTCAACATGATAAGCTCGAACCCAAATCGGAGAAGTAAATCTTCATAGGATACCCAAAAGAAAATGTTGGGTACACCTTCTATCACAGATCCGAAGGCAAGTTATTCATTGCTGAGAATGGATCCTTTCTAGAGAAGGAGTTTCTCTCGAAAGAAGTGAGTGGGAGGAAAGTAGAACTTGATGAAATAACTGTACATACTCCCTTATTGGAAAGTAGTTCATCATAGAAATCTGTTCCTGTGACTACTACACCAATTAGTGAGGAAGCTAATGATGATGATCAT
Organism: Triticum dicoccoides; assembly: GCF_002162155.2. NCBI lineage: Eukaryota > Viridiplantae > Streptophyta > Magnoliopsida > Poales > Poaceae > Triticum > Triticum dicoccoides. The sequence continues at coordinate 241,811,973 of NC_041386.1, read as the reverse complement.
GTAACTTCAGATCAAGTTACTACCGAACCTCGTAGGTAAACCAGAGTGAGATCCGCAACAGAGTGGTATGGTAATCCTGTTATGGAGGTCATGTTACTTGACCATGATGAACCTACGTACTATGAGGAAGCGATGATGAGCCCAAATTCCGCGAAATGGCTTGAGGCCATGAAATCTGAGATGAGATCCATGTATGAGAGCAAAGATGGACTTTGTTTGACTTACCCAACGATCGGCGAGCCATTGAGATTAAATGGATCTTCAAGAGGAAGACGGACGCGGATAGTAGTGTTACTATCTACAAAGCTAGAATTGACGCAAAAAGGTTTTCGACAAGTTCAAGGTGTTGACTATGATGAGAGTTTCTCACTCGTATCTATGCTTAAGTCTGTCCGAATCATGTTAGCAATTGCCGCATTTTATGAAATTTGGCAAATGGATAAACAAAACTGCATTCCTTAATGGATTTATTAAAGAAGAGTTGTATATGATGCAACCAGAAGGTTTTGTCAATCCTAATGGTGCTAACCAAATATGCAAGCTCCATCGATCCATCTATGGACTGGTGCAAGCATCTCGGAGTTGGAATATATGCTTTGATAAGTTTATCAAAGCATATAGTTTTATACAGACTTGCGGCGAAGCTTGTATTTACAAGAAAGTGAGTGGGAACACTACAACATTTCTGATAATTATATGTATATGACATATTGTTGATCGGAGATAATGTAGATTTATTCTGCAAAGGATAAAGGAATGTTTGAAAGGAGTTTTTCAAAGAAAGACCTCGGTGAAGCTGCTTACACATTGAGCGTCAAGATCTATAGATATAGATCAAGACGCTTGATAAGTTTTTCAATGAGTACATACCTTGACAAGATTTCGAAGTAGTTCAAAATGGAACAGTCAAGGAAGGAGTTCTTGCCTGTGTTACAAAGGTATGAAGTTGAGTAAGACTCAAAACCCGACCACGACAGAAGATAGAGAGAGAATGAAAGTCATTCCCTATGCCTCAGCCATAGGTTCTATAAAATATGCCATGCTGTGTACCAGACCTATTATATACCCTGCCCTGAGTTTGGCAAGGGAGTATAATAGTGATCTTCGAGTAGATCACTGGACATTGGTCAGGATTATCCTTAGTGGAATAAGGACATGTTTCTCGATTATGGAGGTGACAAAAGGTTTGTCGTAAAAGGTTATGTCGATGCAAGTTTTGACACTGATCCAGATGACTCAAAGTCTCAATCTGGATACATATTGAAAGTGGGAGAATTAGCTAGAGTAGATTAGTGCAGAGCATTGTTGACATAGAAATTTGCAAAATACTTACGGATCTGTATGTGGCAGACCCGTTGACTAAACTTCTCTCACAAGCAAAACATGATCACACCTTAGTACTGTTTGGGTGTTAATCACACAGCGATGTGAACTAGATTATTGAATCTAGTAAACCCTTTGGGTGTTGGTCACATGACGATGTGAACTATGGCTGTTAATCACATGGCGATGTGAACTATTGATGTTAAATCACATGGCGATGTAAACTAGATTATTGACTCTAGTGCAAGTGGGAGACTGAAGGAAATATGCCCTAGAGGCAATAATAAAGTTATTATTTATTTCCTTATTTCATGATAAATGTTTATTATTCATGCTAGAATTGTATTAACCGGAAACATAATACATGTGTGAATACATAGAAAAACAGAGTGTCACTAGTATGCCTCTACTTGACTAGCTCGTTGAATCAAAGATGGTTATGTTTCCTAGACATAGACATGAGTTGTCATTTGATTAACGGGGTCACTTCATTAGAGAATGATGTGATTGACTTGACCCATTCCGTCAGCATAGCACTTGATCATTTAGTTTGTTGCTATTGCTTTCTTCATGACTTATACATGTTCCTATGACTATGAGATTATGCAACTCCCGTTTACTGGAGGAACACTTTGTGTGCTACCAAATGTCACAACGTAACTGGGTGATTATAAAGGTGCTCTATAGGTGTCTCCAAAGGTACTTGTTGGGTTGGCGTATTTCGAGATCAGGATTTGTCACTCCGATTGTCGAAGAGGTATCTCTGGGCCCTCTCGGTAATGCACATCACTTAAAGCCTTGCAAGCATTGCAACTAATGAGTTAGTTGCGGGATGATGTATTACGGAACGAGTAAAGAGACTTGCCGGTAAGGAGATTGAACTAGGTATTGAGATACCGACGATCGAATCTCGGGCAAGGAACATACCGATGACAAAGGGAACAACGTATGTTGCTATGCGGTTTGACCGATAAAGATCTTCGTAGAATATGTGGGAGCCAATATGAGCATCCAGGTTCCGCTATTGGTTATTGGCCGCAGACGTGTACCGGTCATGTCTACATAGTTCTCGAACCTGTAGGGTCCGCACGCTTAAAGTTTCGGTGACAATTGTATTATGAGTTTATGTGATTTGATGTACCGAAGGTAGTTCGGAGTCCCGGATGAGATCGGGGACATGACAAGGAGTCTCAAAATGGTCGAGGGGTAAAGATCGATATATTGGACGACTATATTCGGACATTGGAAAGGTTCTGAGTGATTCGGGTATTTTCGGGGGTACCGAGGAGTTACGGGAATACGAGGAAGAAGTAACGGTCCTCATGGGCCAAGTGGTGGAAGAGAGGAGGTAGGGCGCGCGGCCCCCCTAGCCCAAACCGAATTGGACTAGGGGGCCGGCCCCATTTCCTCCTTTTCCTCCCTCTCCTTCCTTCTCCTTCTCCTCCTTCCTTTCCTCCTCCTAGTAGGAGTACGAAAGGGGAGTCCTACTCCTACTAGGAGGAGGACTCCTCCTCTTGGCGCACCCATAGAGGGTCGGCCGGCCTCCCCCCTTGCTCCTTTATATACGGGGGCAGGGGGGCACCTCTAGACACACAAGTTGATCTGTTGATCTCTCCCAGCCGTGTGCGGTGCCCCCTCCACCATATTCCACCTCGATCATATCGTAGAGGTGCTTAGGCAAAGCCCTGCGTCGGTAGCAACATCATCACCGTCATCACGCCGTCGTGCTGACGGAACTCTCTCGTGAAGCTCTGTTGCATCGTAGTTCGTGGGACGTCATCGAGCTAAAAGTGTGCTGAACTCGGAGGTGCCGTGCATTTGGTACTTGGATTGGTCGGATCGTGAAGACGTACGACTACATCAACCGCGTTGTGCTAATGCTTCCGCTTTCGGTCTACGAGGGTACGTGGACACACTCTCCCATCTCGTTGCTATGCATCACCATGATCTTGCGTGTGCGTAGGAATTTTTTTTGAAATTACTACGTTCCCCAACAACCATCACTATGTTGATCATATCTACTATATGATTCACGTTCGATCTTTTGGTCTCAGTGTTCCGAGGCCATATCTGCATATGGTAGGCTCATCAAGTTTAATCCGAGTATTCTGCACGTGCAAAACTGGCTTGCACCTGTTATATGTGAACGTAGAGCTTGTCACACCCGATCATCACATGGTGTCTCAGCACGACGAACTGTAGCAACAGTGCATACTTGGGGAGAACAATTATACCTTGAAATTTAGTGAGGGGTCATCTTCTAATGCTACCACCGTACTAAGCAAAATAAGATGCATAAAGGATAAACATCACATGCAATCAAAATATGTGACATGATCTGGCCATCATCATCTTGTGCCTTTGATCTCCATCTCCAATGCACCGTCATGATCTCCATCGTCACCGGCTTGACACCTTGATCTCCATCATAGCATCGTTGTCATCTCGCCAACTATTGCTTCTATGACTATCGCTACCGCTTAGTGATAAAGTAAAGCAATTACATGGGGATTGCATTTCATACAATAAAGCGACAACCATAAGGCTCCTGCCAGTTGCCGATAACTTCTACAAAATATGATCATCTCATACAACAATTTATATCTCATCACGTCTTGACCATATCACATCACAACATGCCCTGCAAAAACAAGTTAGATGTCCTCTACTTTATTGTTGCAAGTTTTACGTGGCTGCTATGGGCTTCTAGCAAGAAGTGTTCTTACCTACACATCAAAACCACAATGATTTTTTGTCAAGTGTGCTATTTTAACCTTCAACAAGGACCGGTCGTAGTCAAACTCGATTCAACTAAAGTTGGAGAAACAGACACCCGCTAGCCACCTATGTGTGAAGTACGTTGGTAGAACCAGTCTCATGAACGCGGTCATGTAATGTCGGTCTGGGCCGCTTCATCCAACAACACCGCTGAATCAAAGTAAGACGTTGGTGGTAAGCAGTATGACTATTATCGCCCACAACTTTTTGTGTTCTACTCGTGCATATAACATCTGCGCATAGACCTGGCTCGGATGCCAATGTTGGGGAACGCGGTATTTCAAAAAAAAAATCCTACGATAACACAAGATCGTTCTAGGAGATGCATAGCAACGAGATGGGAGAGTGCGTCCATGTACCCTCGTAGAGTGAAAGAGGAAGCGTTTGGTAACGTGGTTGATGTAGTCGAACGTCTTCATGATCCAACCGATCCTAGCACCAAACGTACGGCACCTCTGTGTTCAGCACTTTCGGCGTCCTTGGGAACGGGGGTACCCAAACTTGCCTGCTTGCGGCCCGGAGCATGGCTCCATTTACGGCCCGGTACGGCCCAGCTTCAACAGCGATGACTCAAGACCCTCACGAGGGGCAAAGCCTCGTGATGGGGATGACACCAAGATCTCCCTAGGGGCAGCCACACTAGGCTGGCTCCCGAGAAGCAGAGATATCTATGCAAGGGGCAACTCACGAGGTTCACGTGATGTGATCCATGATGATGAAGGCTAGGCAGGCGCCATCGGGCGCAGTGTACTAGTTTTCTCTTTGGTGCTAAGGAGGCAAGCACATGCGAGGAGTCCCGAGGCATCAGGCAAAGGTTTCCATATCGGTGCAATAAGACCAAGACTAGGAGACGGCAAGACGGAGGTCATCGCGGAGCCCACTGCAGCGTCACCACCAGAGCCTTTTGCAGGCGAAGACTACTTTTGCGAGGATAGCTTGTACTAGCTTCCCCCTTCAAACTTGGCCATTGTGGATCCCTTCTAACCTAAACATTTGGGAAGAGGACCAAGGCCACTATAAATATGACCTAGCCACCACCGTAGTAGGGGACGGGTCATTCAGGCCACCCTCACACTCACCGGCTCATCGAGCTCAAGAACACCTCACCTCCTGAGGCTGTCCATTCACTGTACTAGTTCATCCTCAGCTCCTCGAGGAAATCCACCCACAAACTGGAGTAGGGTATTACACCGCAAGGTGGCCCGAACCAGTATAAACCCCCATGTCTCTTGTTCTTTGGGTTCATCGAGCTAGGCCGTGGAATCACTGAGCAAGCTAGTTGGGGAGAGAGTGTTCTTCATGCGCACCCCAGAGTACGAACCTCTCGATGGTTTGCCGGAACCCGTAATCCGACATTTGGAGCGCCAGGTAGGGGTGCGCTCAAACCTCTCTTCCATCGATCGATACCCCACTGCTCCACCGCTTCCATGGCTGACGCTCGTTGAGCCCATGCTGAGCACCGAGCCGCTCTCAACGCCCGCGTTACCCAGATGGCGCCCGTCGGCGGGCCTCCCCGTCGCTCTCCATCACCCGCTGCCAACGCCGCCACAGGCCCGACGGGGAATGAGCAGCGAGCTTCATCGCTGCACCCCTCCATGCGGAGGGACGGGCGCACCGCCACCCCACCGTTGACTCCGGCCGGCTCGTCGTCCCACGCTCGCTGCAGACCCACAGACGCGCAGGCTGCGTTGCTCATAGCGCGTGAGCTCCTGCACTACCGCTCCATCGACGACCTCTATGAGGATTTGCTGGACGCATTGTCGAGCTCATCAGTGCCGCTGGGGGCTCCCCTACACCGTCCCTTTCGCTGCCTCGTCCACCTCCCGCGGCGGGTGACGTAGCCCACGGAGCACCTCTGCCACGTACACATCAAGATGTCGCCCTCGCACCAAGACAAGTGGCCCCGCGGCGCGACCTACCGCGTAGGGCGCCCGCGCGTGAAGAAGGAAGCTGCCGGGAAATACCGCAGCCGCAACAAGATGCTCCTGCACTCCCAGCACCAACACGTCAAGACCGTGCGCCGCTTGCGGTGGTGGCGCGTGGGTACCAAGAGCAGGCTCCACCTCCGTGACGGGCTCCAGTCTCCAACGCGAGATGTCGAGCCTTCACCCCTGAGCTGCACAGCGTTATCTGTCCTGGCAAGTTCAAGCCCGATCTGCCTCTGCGCTACGACGACACCCCCGAACCTCCTGAGTTCCTGCAGCTCTACGAGCTTAGCATCGAGGTAGCCAACGGCGACAAGAAGGTCAAGGCGAACTGGTTTCCCATGGCTCTCAAAGAAGGCGCGCGATCGTGGCTCCTGAACCTGCCAGTGAGATCGATCTCCTCCTGGGCAAGATGCACGAGCGTTTCGTCGCCAACTTCCAGGGCACTCTTGACCGCCCACCTGCCGCTGGTGACCTGCGGCGCATCTAGCAGTAGCCAGGGGAAACCCTGTAGAAGTACATCCACCGTTTCAACAACATTCGCCTCAAGATTCCCAAGGTAATGGACGAGGCCATCATCTCGGCATTCTCCGATGGCGTCCGTGATGTCAAGATGATGAAGAGCTCGCCATACAGGAGGACCTGTGCACGGCTCTGGAGATGTTCAATATGGTGACCAAGTGCGCGAGAGCTAATGAGGGACGCCTCTCCCTCCTTGAGCTTCCAACTGCCGACTAAGAAGACAAGAAGGCCAAGACCAAGGACGTGAAGCGCAAGGGGACTGCCGTGCTAGCGGTGGAACCAATGATGCGCGGCTGCGACCACCCGGAATCATCCAAGGCCAACTGCCTGTTCTGCGCCTTCCACAACGTACATAGCCACAACACCAATGATTGTCAGGAGCTCAGGCCCATCCGCGATGGGCGCTTTGAACGACGCCTTGAGCGTAATGATTGAGGCTACAGATATGGAGGAGGCAGAAGTGGAGGGCGCTGGGACGACCGCGGCCCCCGCCGGGAGTGTGCGACCGACCTCGTGAGGATCGCTGGCAAGACCAACCTCGCGAGGCTGCCTAGAGGGACCAGCCTCGTGAGGAACACCGTTAGGGCAACGCAGGCTTCCCTCCCGCTGCCGCCACCACCAAGGAGGAACGACCACCACCACCAGGACGAGGGGGTTGGGGGCTTCCAGGAGCCTCGCGGCATCGCCTACATCCTGGGTGGCACTCAGGCCCTAGCCTCCCAGCGCATCTTCAAGCAGTTCGCTCGTGAGGTGAACGTGGCCCTCCCAAGGCTCGAGGCCACGCACCCGCTCAGGTGGTCCAAGTACACCATCACCTTCAGCTCGTCTGACTAGCTCAAGTGTGCGGCAACTGCCAGTGCCCTCCCGATGCTCTGGTCGGCCATCATCAGCAATGTCCCTATCACCAAGACCCTCATCCATGGCGGCACAGGGCTCAATGTTCTCTCCATCGAGACGTTTGACCGCCTCCAAGTGCCATATGATCAGCTGCATCCAACCAAGCCCTTCACAGGAGTGACTGACGGCTCCACCACCTCGATAGGGAAAATCCACCTCCCTGTCACCTTCAGCAAGTGCGACAGCTACCACACTGAGCTCATCGACTTCGACGTCGCCCACATATGCCTTCCGTACAATGCCATCCTTGGGTATCCGGCCATGGCCAAGTTCATTGAAGTGACCCATCATGGTTACAATGTCCTCAAGATGCCAGGGAGCTGCGGCGTCATCATGGTTGCTTGCGAGGAGAAGGATGTAGTGTGCTCTCTAGAGCGCGCCTACCAGGCTGCGGCGGCTGAAGATCCAGACAACGAAGGTGACATCTACCCTCCCGAGGATGTCCCCAAGAAGAAGAAGCAGTTGTGCAGCCAGGAGCCTCAGGAGAGCGGTGTCTCCAGCGGCACCACCTCAGGACCTGCGCCCACGGACGGGGCGCCTCCCTCCCTCGCATAGGAAGGCGCGCCCGGCGCCCTCCTCGGGCTGGGCTTAGGTGCTCTTTATTGGAGGGTCTCTGACATAGCTAATGTCACGAGGGAGGCACTCCGGCACCACGTGGAGGCATGCTTCGCTGCATGTTTCCCTCATGAGAGCACAAGGCATGGAGTTCCCAGTTCTTAGGAGTTCATCACCAAGGCGACCGAGGAGCTTCAAGAGGCGAGAACCATGCGCGGCGATCGCCGCCCACCACCTGGTGCAGCTCCTCATCATGGCAAGAACAATGATCTGCGCGTCTACGTCAATATTCCAGGGCTCGACAGAGCCGCCTCCCAGGAGAGTTTTTGGCCTTCGCATATTGGTCACTGTGAGGGTCCACCTCATAGCTATGTTTGCATGCCATTCGGCCTGCCGAACGCAGCTGTCACCTTCCAACGCCACCTGCAAAGCGTTCTGGCGGCTCAGGAGGCCAAGCATCATGCAGTCCTGGCAGAGATGGCGATGGTTCTTCATGAGCCTCCTGGGCCCCCAAGGCCTCCCGAGGCTCTGGACCCAGGCGACTCGTGAGAAGAAACTTCTTCAACATGCGTCTCCAGCTGCTTCAACATCCCTCCAGCAACGGTGCTAGGTGACTCTTTCCGATTCATTTAGTTGGGGGCACCCCTCGGGCAGCATTATCCCCAAGTTGCACGGGCTTGTCCCTGCGACATGTATCCTTTTTGCATCTTTAATCCACTACTACCTCTTGAGCATTGTGTTGGTTTTCCCTTGAAGAGGAAAGGGTGATGCAGTAAAGCAGCGTAAGTATTTCCCTCAGTTTTTGAGTACCAAGGTATCAATCCAGTAGGAGACCACGCGCGAGTCACCTCGTACCTACACAAACAAATAAGAACCTCGCAACCAACGCTATAAAGGGGTTGTCAATCCCTTCACAACCACTTGCAAGAGTGAGATCTGATAGAGATAATAATAAGATAAATTTTTTGGTATTTTTATGATATAGATTGAAAGTAAAGATTGCAAAACAAAATAGATTGGAAACTTGTATGATGGAGAATAGACCCGGGTCCATAGGTTTCACTAGTGGCTTCTCTGAAGATAGCATAAGTATTACGGTGGGTGAACAAATTACTGTCGAGCAATTGATAGAAAAGTGAATAATTTAGGCATCACATCCGTGACAAGTAGACCGACTCCTGCCTGCATCTACTACTAATACTCGACACATCGACCGCTATCCAGCAGGCATCTAGAGTATTAACTTCATAAGAACAGAGTAACGCCTTACGCAAGGTGACATGACGTAGAGGGATAAACTCATGCAATATGATATAGACACCATCTTTTTAACCTCGATGGCGACAATACAATATGTGTCGTTTCCCTTTCTGTCACTGGGATCGAGCACCGCACGATTGAACCCAAAGCTAAGCACTTATCCCAATGCTAGAAAGATCAATCTAGTAGGCCAAACCAAACTGATAATTTGAAGAGACTTGCAAAGATAAACCAATCATACATAAAAGAATTCAGAGAGGATTCAAATATTGTTCATACATAGACTTCATCATAAACCCACAATTCATCGGATCTCAACAAACGCACCGCAAAAGAAGATTACATCGAATAGATCTCCAAGAGAATCGAGGAGAACTTTGTATTGAGATCCAAATAGAGAGAAGAAGCCATCTAGCTACTAGCTATGGACCCGAAGGTCTGAGGTAAACTACTCACACATCATCGGAGGGGCCATGGAGTTGATGTAGAGGCCCTCCGTGATCAATGGCCCCTCCAGCAGAGCTCCGGAAAAGGCCCCAAGATGGGATCTCTTGGGTACAGAAGGTTGCGGTGGTGGAAATAGGGTTTCATGGTGCTCCTGGATGTTTGCGGGGTATATGAATATATATAGGAGGAAGAAGTAGGTCGGTGGAGCAACGAGGGGCCCACGAGGGGGAGTGCGCACCCAGGGGGGTAGGCGTGCCCCCTGCCTCGTGGCCGCCTCGTTGATTGCTTGACGTCCACTCCAAGTCCTCTAGATCACGTTTGTTCCAAAAATCACGTTCCCGAAGGTTTCATTCCATTTGGACTCCGTTTGATATTCCTTTTCTGCGAAACACTGAAATAGGCAAAAAACAGCAATTTAGGCTGGGCCTCCGGTTAATAGGTTAGTCCCAAATATAATATAAGAGTGTAAAATAAAGCCCATTAACATCCAAAGAATATAATATAATAGCATGGAACAATGAAAAATTATAGATATGTTGGAGACGTATCATCCACTCTGATGGGGGCGCCCCTCGGGCTGCATCATCCCCAGGCCGCACGGGTCCGTCCCTGCAGCATGTATCGTTCTTGCATTTATCCAAACTAGCGTACCTCCTCCCATGAGATACCTTATGATTATCACTTGCTAATCCGGCACTTCGATGCCATGAACGTCGTGTGCCCTTGGGAGCCCACCCACGACCGCCTCATGATTAAGGGCCGGCACGACGTCTATGCTCGGGTCCGTCCCCGTAGCATCACTAAATCCAAGTGGCTGAGCTCTGTCATGTATGTCACCTCCAATGGTCCTTGGTGCTTGGCTCTCGCATGAGCTAATCACGGGCGGATGAGATAGGGCGCACGACTCAGTGCCTCGCCACCACGGGAGCCATGCGCCGGCTGTCTTTCTTCAGGATTTTTCGCATGAGAAGACCAGAGACGTCGTCTGCGCTCGGGGTCCATTCCTGCAGCGTCGATAAACCCAATGATTGAGCTCTGTCTGGCGGGCCGAACCCGTTCACGCCACCTCCTGGGGTCATTGGTGTTTGGCCTTCTCATGTGATCTCCTCAGGAGATTTATCCAGTGCAGGTTGTCTGACCATCTCGCAGGACCACCACAGTTGACAACAATCAAGTTCAGGTGCAACCCGCCTTGAGGTAGGGCCTCATGAGTCCCGTGTTGGCTCACGAGTTCCCAGATACACCTCGTCTGGCCCTGTCGTGCAAGACACGTGTCAGTGCAGGGCTGTACACACCCCGAGGGCTCCAGTCAGAGGGAGCCCTTACCCACGCACCAGTGGAAGCACCATGCTCCACACTGGCAGTCGACATGGTGGAGGAGTGGCTATGCCTGTGCAAGTGCAGAAGCGCTATGCTCCACGCTGGTGATAAACAACTGAGGGCGGCCCCATGGCCGCATTAACCTCTGGGAGCCACCAGGCTCAGTGTCTAGCCTCATTGCAACACTTTCCCCTCGGGAGAGTCACGCGAGGGGGCTGGGCACGGGAGGCTATGCTCAGGTCATGCCTAGCGCACGCCACCTTGCCAGGTCCCTCGAATATGGTCGTCGCGCATCCCTCCCGAGCGGGCCCTCGGCGAGGAAAGGTATGGAGGTATCTTTGCGCGTCAAGGGGGACTCCTAAGGATCGCGACTCAGGAGCCTAATTGGTCACGTAGCCCCTGACCCCTTGGTCTCGTCCTAGTGATCCGGACGACCCAACGGCGGCTGAGGTATGCGCGGGGTCGGGCCCTGCCAACACAGACCACTAAGGCCTACTTTTGCATCTCCTTCCCACAGGCCGTTTGTGCGTTAAGGGGGACACCTGAGCATCGTGACTCAGGAGCCTAACTGGTCGCGTAGCCCCTCACCTCTTGGTCTCGTCCTGGTGATCCAGACGACCGAACGATGGCTGAGGTATGCGCGGGGCTGGGCCCTGCCGACGTACAACATCAGTCAAACGGGAAGTAAATCACTGAATCCTAACAAATTATTGCAAGACATGTTGTTCCTCAAACACCAAACAGAAGTTTTAATGCCTCCACGAGGCATAGTGCATATCGCAGGAAAGTAAAAGTGGAAAGGAGCACCACCAGCAAGCCTCCTCTTCAGCCTTGGGTGCTGCCGTCAGGGAGTGCCTCGTTGTCGACAGCATCGCTGTCGCCCGTGCCGTCGGTTGTGGCCGTGGGATCGGCGCCACCATCAGCCGGAGGCGCAGAGTCGATGGCGAGGAACGTCCCCAGCAGGGCCTCCACCAGGTCCTTCACAGTGTCGGCAGCAGCTGCACAACAATTCTCATCCATAGGTTCAAGAAGAACTCCAAGGTCAGTGCTTGTGTCACGAAAGTGGAGCTGACTGAAGACAAGCGTCATAGCCGAGGAGGAGAGTGTGCGGGCTTCCCCTTCCACCATGGTGCCAACCCCATTGGTGACGCCCTCGAGCGCCTAGACAAGCTGAGGGAGCAGCTCGGTAGGCCCTCCTCTACGGTCTCCAACGACTTCTTCAACCCCCTCCCGTAGAGTTCCCGCAATACCTCGCGGGATCTCTTCTCAAGAGAATCAAAGGCGGCACAGTCGTCGGCAAGGCTGCTGGCCTTGGCCTCCAGCAGGGCCTTCTCCCCTTCCACCTCCTTCAGCTTCTCCAGGCGGTCGCGCTACGCGGCCTGCGCCCACGCCAGCTCCTCCAGCTCGGTGTCACGGCCGGCGACCGCATCTTCTCGAGCCTTCAACTTCTCCTCCCGTGCCTCGTGCTGACGAGCCTCGGCAGCGCGTTCATTGCGTAGATCTCCAGCTCGGCCTCTTCCACCCGGCAGCGCTCCTTGGCGACCTCAGCATTCTTCAACACCACCTCGTAGGCAGCTGCGGCCAGGTCGGCGGCCCGCTTACCCGCCTCAGAAGCTGCCACGGCCTGACCCCATGCCGCTCTCATGGACGCATCAGATCACAGCCACCCTGCAACCAGCTCCAGTCGCCCTGACGCCAGCCAACTTTCAGCACCCTGAAGGTCAATGCGAAGCTGGGTCAGCGCGAGAAGGGTGTCCTCCAGGCATCAGACGAAGCAGGGGGATCATGGCGCAGCGGTCCAACGGAAGGGGGAAGAGACGACATCGGCACTAGGGTCTCTAGATTTGCAGGAGCAGAAGGAGCCGGGGACTCCTGAACCTTCGTGACCTCAGCAGGTGAGCTGGGGGCGGAGACCTCGGGAGCCAGCTCGGCTACGGAGATCACCTTCTCCAGAGGACGGGCTTCTAGATCTCGTGAGGATGATCCGGACGCTGAGGCTCGGGAGCCATCGCCATCCCTCCGCGCTGGAGGAGGTGCGACAGCAACTGGCTGCTGGGCCTCAGGGGTTGCGGTCGCCTCCTTTTTCTTCTTCACCATCGATGTTGGCCTAGCAGTGCAAGGGGAGACATCAAGAAGCTATGGCAAGGACAGGAACGAAGGATCAGGACGGTGCGCTTACTGGTCTACAGTGGCATACTCCCTCGGCCTCTTCTGGAGCACCAAGCCTGAAGGCTTCACGGGCTGGGGCACCGGCACGCGAGCCCCAATGGAAGGCAAGGGCATGGCGGCCAGACCCGCAACAGCACTGGCTGGCAACGGAGCAGAAGCGTCGCCTCGGGAGATCAGCTGATCTGCTCTTCTTCAGGACCCCAGCCACGGCTTCTTTTGAGGGGTTCCCCTGGACCTCGTTGTGACCCTGGAGGGGTTCGGCGACTCTCTCACTGGATGCTCGTCGTCCTCGTCGTCATCAAGGAAGGTGCAGAGGATATCTTTCACGTGAGGAGGAGAAGTCTCCCCCTCCCCCTCCCTGGTCGCCTCCAAGTCAGGCCTCTCCTCCTTGCCGGACTCGTACGAGGACACCACCACCGGGGCCCCGGTAGGCTTTGGCGACTCCAGCACGCGCTCGTTGAAGACGGGCATGGCAGCGGTGATCTCCACTCCATCCGAGCAGCGGTACAGTGGAAGATGGGTATCAGATGGATACCCTTGGTCCTCCGCAACCAGGTGGCGGAGGACCTTGTCTAGCTCCTCATCGAACAAGGAATCTGGGTGCAGGCGGAGGTCGCCTCCCCCGTCCGAGAGCTTCCACAAGGGGCGCGAGCGCGCCTGGAGTGGGGCCAGACACTGCGACATGAACTCCTTGATGATCATGGGCCCTGTCGGCTTCTCCGCCTTCAAATCACCAGGCTTCAGGTCGGCCGTCATCCTCGCCAACATCTGCTCCACCCGTGGGTCGGTGAGCTTCGCTCTATTCCACCCCTCGTGAGGCACTGGCATCCCCGTCGGCAGGACCAGGCGAGGATAGGGGCTCTTGGCATCCATGAGGACCCACTTGTTCCGGAAGCCCTCTGCCTTCTTCCCAGCTCTCGAGATTGCTTTGCTTTTGTTTGCCGGAACGAAGTTGGCGCACCTCGAGCATGGGCCATCCTTGTTCCGGAGGTAGAAGAAATGGCGAAGCAGCGCCATAGACAGCATAACCCCCATGAATGCTTCACAGTAGAAGGCGAAGATCGACAGGAGGAGGATGGAGTTGGGATGAAGATGGAGGGCGTGGAGCTTGTAATGGCGGAGGACGGTGTAGAAGAATTTAGAGACTGGGGGACCAGCCCCGCGAAGATGCTATGCATGAAGAAGGGCTAGAAGGTACTACCCGAGGCCTCCGGCTTGGCAAAGCCAGCCTGAAACGCGGTCTCTCCACCCTCGTTGCTGTCGCCCGCCGCCATGAGGACCGCAGTGGTGAAGTTCTTCTCCAAGACGTTGGGCGCGCTCAGGGTGCGCTCAAACCAGGAAGGCGAGCGCACGGCCTTTGCTTTGCTGGATGCCATCAGCTGCAGGCTCGGAGAGCAGTCTGTGCAGATCTGGAGTCTCATGGGGCGGAGAACAGGAAAGGGGATCTGGAGCAAGACGAAGGAAGGCAATGAAGGCTCTGTAGCATGCACCAGCCTTTTGTTAGGCAAGAACAGTTGCCAAGGCAGTGTGGGGAAGCAGGGGCACCCACCCCCATCAATATGCACACGTCAGCCGAGGTCGCAGGCGGTTGGGGCCCACGGCGCTCCGCACTTGCCCCTTTGGCTTTGCCTCGTAGCCAAGCTCGAGCGCGCTTGGGCCCGGGGGCTACTGTCGGCGTCCTGGGAACGGGGGTACCCAGACTTGCCTGCCGGTGGCCCGGAGCATTGCTCCATCAACAGCCCGGTATGGCCCTGCTTCAGCAGTGACCACTCAAGACCCTCACGAGGGGCCATGCCTCACGAGGTGGATGACACCAAGACCTCCCTGGGGGCAGCAACACTAGGCTGGCTCCTGAGGAGCGAAGATATCTATGCAAGGGGCACCTCATGAGGATCGCGATCATGAGCCATGACGACCAAGCCTAGGCAGGCGCCAGCAGGCGCAATGTACTAGTTTCCTCTTTGGTGCTAAGGAGGCAAGCGCGGGCGAGGAGTCCCGAGGCATCAGGCAAAGGTTTCCATATCAGTGCAACAAGACCAAAACCAGCAGGATGGCAGGACGGAGGTCATCGCAGAGCCCACAGCAGCGTCACCACTCACTACTAGGAAAAGGCTAATTAGTGGCGCACCTGTTTTGGCCATTAATGGCGCACTATAGGTTCGCCACTATCATCACGCCACTAGTAACTAATACTAATGGTGCACCCCTGGTGCGCCATTAGTATACCAGACAATAGTGGCGCACCAGGGAGTGCGCCATTAGTATGTCAAACAGTGCGCCATTACTATGCCTCCCAGGGGGCATATTTACCATGTGCTCTGGGTTACTAATGGCACATTTCTAGGTAGTGCGCCACTAGTGTGTTTATTGCAGTGCACCACTGAAGTGTAGTGTGGTGCGCCACTAGTATGAATATTAGGAATTATTATTTTTCTTTTCTGATATTTGCACAGGTTACAAAGTATATTACTGCGTAGAATATAGACAGCACAACATATAAACAGAAGATTCATCGAATACAATTCATCATATTAGTCTCTGAATTCAAAAGACCGAACAAAGTTAGAACATTACAAGTCTTGAGACCGCGAGTAGCGAGTTTGTCTTCACATTACAAGTCGATATCGATCATCTAAACTACCATCACATAGAAGAGAGCTGCGGTCATCACGATGAGAATCATCGCGATGAAACTGGTCTTCATCCGATTCCTCCTCCACTCCCTCCTCTCTCCTGCTAGATAGCGCGCGTATCTAGCTTCCTCCTCCGCCCTAGTGGTGTACCCTTTGTAACTATTATCGCTGAAATGGTGAATCTGTCTCGGGCACTCCTCCCAGTCGTCGTAGACTCCGGGAACCTTACCCTTGTACACGACATACGACGGCATCTCTATGCACTAGCCAAACAAAACGTTAGTAGCAATTCATAGACAATACATAAGCAATATATAAGTATGCAACAAAAGGATCGGAAGAGAAAAGCAAGACATTAATAGCACGATTCATGGTCCTACTAATAAATAGCATCGATTACATATAAGTTGAACGACTGTCCAAACCAAAGAGACATACAAGTTCATTAAAATTTAATTACAACATGAGCTAATCAATATTTCAGAACTACACATAGCATAACTACTTTCGACTCGACTCAGGGACCGGAGCATGGATGAAGCCGCCGTCTATCGTGATGGTCATGAAATCGCAGGCGTTGTCAGCCTGCATTTGTAGCGTTGTTTCTATCTCACTGTTGGACGGTTGATATCTGAGGTAGAACTGCCCCAAGGTACGAAGGACATCTTGATGGATGATTTCCGCAAACTCCGACTAGATGCGAAAGAATTCTTGTCTGATGTCCGCGTCCTGGATTGCCGACAAGCTTGCGGCCCAATCTTTGAGATTATTTGGTAGCAGAAGGTGATTATGGTCTCGTACGATCGCCCGCATGTGATGGAGGGAGTAGTAGGCATCTTTCTGACCGCCAGGCGGCTGCTTGACGAAGGGGAACGTCGTATTGTGGGCGAACATGTGCTTGCCATACCTACGAATTGGCCTACAGAAGGTGCCTCCAGATCTGGCGTAGCTGGGGAGAACATCATCAATAACTTTCTTGATATTTGTGTAGTCTTTCTTCGACTGACGGTCCGAGTCGAAATACGTGGCCATGGAATATTTCGGGCTTAAGAGGATGAGTGTGCAATGTGTGTCACTGCACAAAACACGGAATGTTAGAAAAAAAGAACGATTGAAATCTAAGAAATCATATGTTACGGGGTGGTGAGGGGATGACTTACTCGGGAAAGTAAGGCACGAGGAAGTTATACTTATCTGGGTTTGCCAGAATGTCACCTTCGAGGTATGAACTCGCGACTTGCCAGTCCCCAGCGCTGTCCAAGATCATGGCACGCATGTAGAAGGGGTCGACTATCACGATGTTCGGGATCTTGTCTCTAATGATCCGCATCTCCATACTCATCGAAAATAGCCGAGCGATGGTGTAGTGCAGCAGATGAAGGTCAAACATAGCGAAGATGTCATCAAACCGCAGGACGATCATACCCCCGATGGCGCTATCCACAAAGCCCTTTCCCTCTGGCACGTTGGCCATGAAAACCGGGTATGCCACATCATTCTCTCGGAGACGCCGCTTCTCCAAAGAAAGAACACTGTCATGCAGACTCCGCATAGCACCGGTTGCAGCATTGAGCAGATTAGTTGGTAGCATCGGCCTACCCGCCACATGCACCCTCCTCGAGATATCCTTAGGTGAAGGTGGCCCGTCCTGAGCACGGATTGTACTCGGTGCCGGCTAGCTCGCACCCTTGTTACTCTTTGTTTTCCATCCCTTCTTCTTCTACTGTAATGGGATCGAGTTCTGCTCACAGACAGCCTTCTTGAGTGTGTGGGGCTGATAATATTTCGCACCTCGACTATCTGAGGCTCGGTGAAGGCGGCAGCTGGAGGCGTCTCCTGAGAACTGAACGCCAGACGACGCCTGTTGCAACTGGGTTTCTCTGTGGTACTAGCAATATTGTCTTTTGCAGGGTTGGGTTCTTGAGAAGGAGGCCCCAAGAATTCATCACCGTACCCATGTTTGTTGAAGTACATATAGACATTGGTAAAAGTACCATCGTTGTCGTCGTCCGGATCCTATGCCATCTGCATGTCCAGATCCTGTGCCATATCCATGTTCGGCATGTCCGGTAGCGTTGCGGGGGTCTTGCCATGGTTTGGCGCCAGCACGACTGGCGGTGTTGTTTGTGGGGTGGTGTCCCCCGCCCCAAACGAATCTGGCTCTTCGGCCAAAGCATGGGCCAACTTATGCAGGCGCTGAGGGTCATCACATCATCTTCGTCGGCCCCATGGGGTCGATATGGAGGTAACATGTCGTCGAAGCCCGGTAGCACCCGAAACAGTTGAACCCTATAAACGGTGGGTGGCATCTGATTACCGTGGAGCGGGTAGTAATGAATAATATTTAATAGGATATCTCAAAAAGCTAATCTAGTATCTCCATTTAACAGTTTTCAACTAGAAAGTGCACAAAGTGCAACAAACAGATTATTTCAACCCCCCAAACAATAATGATAACATTCTTTTCCTGAACTATAAATGACTCATGGTTTCATCTGTCCACACATGAATTCAGCATATGTGTTTAATGCAGCAAGAATAAAGGGGCAGTTGATCCTACTTAATTAAGTACTAAGATACCCCAGCCCATGCATTAGTCGCAAATACCCCACATGTCCTATTTTTATCAAAGTCATGCTAAAATTCACGGAAAATTTTAGCATGACTGACGGTGTCCTGGACTAGGGGGTACTCAACACATCATCTCCCGATCTGATAGATTGGGCCGAGGACCCCCGTGGCCGTATACTCATGGGCCAGTTTGGACAACTGCCGCATATAAGGAAGATTCCACAAGACTTGGCGATCAAGACAAGGACTTCTCCCCACCAGCGTATTCGGCTAGGACTCTTGTTAACCTGGGCCTCTGGTGCATTATATAAACCAGGGCCAGGCTAGTCGATAGATTATATATACAATCATACCCTAGGCTAGCTTCTAGGGTTTAGCCTCTATGATCTCGTGGTAGATCAACTCTTGTACTACCCATATCATCAATATTAATCAAGCAGGACGTAGGGTTTTACCTCCATCAAGAGGGGCCGAACCTGGGTAAAAACTTCGTGTCCCCTCCCTCCTGTTACCATCGATCCTAGATGCACAGTTCGGGACCCCCTACCCGAGATCCGCTGGTTTTGACACCGACATTGGTGCTTTCATTGAGAGTTCCGCTGTGTGCTCGACAAAAGGATCGATGGCTCGCCTGCAGATCAACTGCGACTTCGGCATCCTCGTCACCAGCTCGACTGGTCACCTTGGTTCGACCAAGAACTGCGCCCCGTGTTCGGATCACCATGTTCGGACGAGGGCCTTCATCAACACCAACTCCGATCTCTATCAAGATCATGGAGGAATCGTCCATGGAGCTCGGGGGCTCAACGTCAACATTGCCCTCGGGCGACTGTGCTGTTTTTCCGGACAGCGAACGCGTATCCGCCGCCACCGCCTCCTCGAGCGTTGATTTAACGATCGCTTTGGTGGAATTGTGCAGAATCGAGTCTACAACAACCCTGGAAAATTTCGTTGAGTTTCGATGGAGGAATCTCTGGCAATCTATGATATACCGGAGCCCTGTCAAATCTGGACGGGAATCTGGACGAGTTTAGGGCGTGGTGTCCAGCTTCTAGCTCGGACGTCCTTTGAAAGATCCAACCGTTGATTGGCAGTGGAATTCCTATATCTAGCACCTCTCAAAATTTCCGCTCGATCCGACCATCCAAACTCCGGGAACCTTCCGATTAGTGCATCACTTTTCGGATCTATTTTCTGCGTGAAAACGAATCCGACCCGAGTTCGTCTTTTTATGAACAGGATTTCGGACATCCCTTTTGAAGGAAGTTTTGTATGGGGTATTGTGTTTTGTTCCCGAACACATCCCACTAACTTGAAGATCTTTTGAACATGATCTTCAACATCATGCCGGTGTCAAACCAGTCCGGCAATATTGCTCCACGGCTGCCGACCTGCGCTATACACATCGTCACTTTGTTGAGCCGAGCTCAACTTCTTCGGATCATCATCTCGGCAAGCCGAACAAGAGTCCGGCATCGTGAAGGATAAATCATCACCAACATCGCCGCCCCACGGATTACACGGAGCGGGCATACCGGCATCACCGCACGGTCGCTTCATCAAGCCGGCATCGACCACGTCACGACCTGCATCGGCAGGGCCACACTATTGCTTCTTCAAGCTGGTGTCCATCACGCCGACCTACTTCGACTCATCGGCTGACATCGAGGCTTCGCCATCTCTTCATCAACCTACTCCGGTAATGGGTGTGCGGATCGAGTCCCAATTTTGGGAATCACCTTCCTTCGGATTGCCACAACAAATAAACCAGGTGCTATTAATCCTAGTATTTTTTGCTTGTTTGGGTTCAATTTTTCCCAAGGAATTATTACTCTGGTTTGACCATCATATGTACACAGGTCTATCAAATGGTGGCCGCATTAACGACGGTCGCATGGTGGTCTGGTCAGTCTCCGTACATAGTCCGGAGAATGCCGCATCCGGAACTCGGACCGACCTGTGAATTCAGGCTTTGCCACGCCTTTACCGCATCACGCCGATGCCCTGCATCGACATTGACTTCGGCGCCGGGCCATATTTCTTTTATTACTCACTTTGCATAAATTATTTATTATGCAACATTTTTTTTAATTATCATTATTACTATTATCTCCGGTTTGCACTATTTTTGGTGCACAGGAAAACGATCTGGGGACTTCGGCGTCACTCTGCTGGTTTGCATTGACCGTGCTATGTCACCACTTCGTGTGTCGAGCTCTCCGCTCCGCCACCTCGGGACCGGCTTGGGGGATAGAACCTTGCCCCGCATCAAGCTCGGACCGCGTCATCAATACCGAACACATTAACTAGCTAAGTCGCTTTCATGCTCAAAGCTTTAATTTCTAACTTGTGTTCGGTTCGACCAAGCATTATACTTGTACGTGATTCAAGGACCCAATTCAAGGACCCAATTCACTTGGGGGTTTCCTTTATGAAGCTTTTCCTCTTGCATGTGATTATACTTGTACGGCTTCGTTCCTTGTTCGTGTATTATGCCACAATGTGCACCATATTGACTTAAGCGATTTGCAAGCTGGGTTGCCTCGCTCCTGTGTTTACCCCTACGTTCCCGATTGTTCGGCTAGGGAGTAAAGGGAGCACCTCTGCGATTGTCACGATCGGGTCGCCCGAGCCGGACCTCAGACTGGGTGAAGCCGAAAGCTAGCGCTCTTATAGTTTTCAATGATGGTCAGCACACAACGGAACTGATGAGTACAAAAAATCTATTGCACAAGTCTCATAATAACAATGAGCACCGAAGAAAGGTATCGGTGGGGGTACTATTTTCTTCGAAGATGCTTCTTACACTTCACGGTAATATAGCATAAGTTCCCTGAGCGCGCTTTGTCTGTTACAGCCTTATGGCCTGATTGCCTGGTTATTGGAAACACCGTCGATATTCTCGACCGATGGAGTACATAACACTTTTCGGTCCTTGACCGAAGAGGGAGAAGCTGACGGTCGGTTAAGACGCGTTGAAAGTTCGGTTGAACATAGATATGATATAAGTACTTTGGTACATGCAATCATTCTTCTACCCAAGTCACTTGGGGGCTCGTAAGTTTACTTGAGCCATTTTATAATAAGTGTTCTTCTTCTTAGTCGTTGCAAAGTTTTATTATTATTATTTATCACTCCTTTTTTCGACACGAGTGTGCGGTCACTAGCCAGGGAGCCTAATTTCTCTCTCAAAGCCGCTAGAGTTTAGTTTGCTAAACTGGCCTGATGAGAAGTACTCCGCCCTCGGGATAGGAGGTTGAAGCCGTAGGCTGACCCGCTCGAAGTCTTGAGATAGGATGTATCATGTTAAAGCACGACAGAAGCACTTCTTTTTTCTACGACCAACTTTCGGATTGGCACCGAACACTTGATATTGTTCGGACGTCATGTTTTTACTAATGTTTCTTGGTTTTCCAAGCTTTTTGGCACTTTTAAACTACTTGTGCTTTTCCAGCATTAGTCTCACAGTGCAACGTCGGACGCCCTTAGGGATTCGGCAAAAACATTCTCAGATATTGCTATATATGCATCGGTTTCGAATTGTGTCTTTAGTCAATAGTTGGGTTGCCCGGCTCGTGCACTTGCTTCCTACGTTCCGTTTTGTTCGGCTAGGCGTGCAAAGGGAGAACCACTGTGATTGTGCTTCCAGCTCACATGGTTAAGCACCTCAGTGGAGAAAGCCGAAAACTGACTTTCACAATAAGCGTAAACTGGTCAGCGATCCGATGACTATGTTAAATGATGGGCCATTCATAACATTGGCCGAAGTGTTTACGGCTTGACCCCGACTGTCGTCGAACATTACCGGGGGCTATTAACTGGCCTCCCAAACTAAATCCTCAATATTTTGCTCTTACATTAGAGCTGAGGTTTAATGATCATGCTTAGCATGACAACCCAAAGAAAGGGACCGATAGCGGGACTATTTTCTTTGGAAGACATTTCTTCCGTTAAACAGTAATATAACTCTCTGGGTACCTTTGTTTATAAAACCGTATGGCCAGATTGCCTTTTTGTTGTAAATCTTTGCCCTCATAAAGGCTTTATAAAGTAGGACAAACACTCCTCGGCTACTGGCCGAGGAGGTGGAAGCCGATGGTCGGTCAACAAAGTTTTGTACAATGCGGATCCGAGCATTAATGACGTAAAGTACTTGGATACATAAGAGTCATTACACATAATTTGTGATTTTACTATGGATATTGATCCTTAATTCGGCCACCCGTGCCCGCATTAAGGCTCGGGGGCTACTGGGCTTCGGGCTTATTATTTACAAATATTAAAGGGGCACATTGATCCTCTGATCTGGTGTTACCACCCGACCAGTGTCTCGGGGGCTACTGCATTGCTTGTCCAATGCAGAAAATTTTATGTGCAATATAGTTTCTGAGGAGATTTTGATCCTCAGGTTGGTCGGCCGCACCCAACCTGAGTCTCGAGGACTGAGCACGCCGCTTTTAGTATCCCGAAGTATTCTGCCGAGCTTGGACTTCATCCTCAGGCCGATTTTGCAAATCAACCTGAGTCTCAGCGGCTACTGGGATCAGCGGTCTTACGTCATCCTTCAGGTGCATCTCGGGTTTTAGACCGATACACACCTTGAGGGCTACTGGCTATATATCTCGGCAGAGAATAAATTGCACCAATAAAAAATATTAACAAAAATCGGCCCACATTCGGGGTGGTGCACCACCTTGGAAGCAGTCCGGCATAAAGCTCGGGCGTTAGTGGCTGGCTCCATAGAGGGCATTTCCGGCATTAAGCTCGGCTAAACTCCTTCAAACTTCTTTGAACCAAGGTGATTTACGACACCTCGGATACAGTCCGGCGTTGGAGCTCAGATACATAGTCCGGTGTTGGAGCTCGAATATAGTCCGGCGTTGGAGCTCGGATACATAGTCCGGCATTGGAGCTCGGATACATTCCGGTGTTAGAGCTGGGAAGCGGTCCGGCGTTGGTGCTTGGCTGCAAAAGATACCTCGAATGCAGTCCGGTGTTGGAGCTCGGATGCAAGAGGACGCTGCCGCACGGGAACAATTTCAAACCCGAGGTGTGGCATAAAAATAACAAGGCATTAATAAAGGCCGGAAACTTAAAGGGGCTCCTCGGATACCCGATGTATAAACTTGTCGAATTCATTTCGGCGATCCTCAAGATCGAAGATGAGAAGATTTGTTGAACCAGTTTTCAAGACCGACGACAGAAGATGAAGAACAGTTAGGAAGAATCGACAAGCGTCCCTTACTTGAAGACCGGTTCAGGGGGCTACTGACGGTGTCCTGGACTAGGGCGTACTCAACACGTCATCTCCCGATCTGATAGATTGGGCCGAGGACCCCCGTGGCCGTATACTCATGGGCCAGTTTGAACAACTGGCGCATACAAGGAAGATTCCACAAGACTTGGCGATCAAGACAAGGACTTCTCCCCACCAGCGTATTTGGCTAGGACTCTTGTTAACCTGGGCCTCTGGTGCATTATATAAACAAGGGCCAGGCTAGTCGATAGATCATATATATATATATATACAATCATACCCTAGGCTAGCTTCTAGGGTTTAGCCTCTACGATCTCGTGGTAGATCAACTCTTGTAATACCCATATCATCAATATTAATCAAGCAGGACGTAGGGTTTTACCTCCATCAAGAGGGCCCGAACCTGGGTAAAACTTCGTGTCCCCTCCCTCCTTTTACCATCGATCCTAGACGCACAGTTAGGGACCCCCTACCCGAGATCCACCGGTTTTGACACCGACAATGACCTTTGCTGAAAATAGGACATATGGAGTACGAGAATTTGCTGGAACGGAAGTTAATCGACATTCTGGCAAACTCAAGGGCCTCTCGGGGTACAACAGCAACATCACAAGTTGACAAAATTCCCAAGTAGTACAGTAGCAGCATCACAAGTAGTACCAATGAACATATAGTCTAGCACATTATGAATTTCGATAAATGACAGGAAGTTAACTCATGCTGACAGCAACAAACTTATAACAACATAAATGAAATTGAAGTTGTATGAAATAGAAAGACCATAGTGCTAGTCACTAGGCTAGATAGGCCTGCTGACTGAACAGAGACTGCTTTGAAATCTTGAAAAGCAAAAAGCATTCTACATGTGTATGGGAAATAATAAAACCAAATAACTGACAGTTCCAAGTGGAGGTTCAATCAGCACAGCTACATGAAAAATAGTCATCCATGATAAATTGGCAAGGATGCTTATAACTGAAGCAGTGTCATACTACTCTGCATCTCCTTAGACAGTTATGGTAGATGAGATCATGTACCACAATAGCTAAGTGATAGTGATGAGCCTGCAGAGGATGGTCCAACTCAGATCAGCCTGCATAAGTTCATTGTATAATTCTATTCAGTTCAGAAGTGCAACTACTCTTCTGTTAAATTTAATGCATCTACTGCAAATAAAATTCAGTAAATTTTCACCCAACAACTAGATAGGATGGCCATGAAATTCAGTGCATCTACTTCAACTACTCTTGGAGTATATGAATACTGTGAACCTAACAAGTTTTCCAGAAACATAAGTGTTAGGGTCACTATTACCTGGAGAGTAGCATGTTGCTGGGAAGGTGTATATTGGACTTTAATAAGTTGCAATTTTACATGGATCAACAAGAACATCTCTTTTTTTTTATCACTAGCATCTGTTGTTACGCTGCCCTCTCTGCTCTTTTTTGGATGATGTTTAAGAGTATGTACTTCAGTTTTCTAAATCTTTTACCAGTGATGTGCAAGAAAGTAATTTTTATGTCTATTAGTTATAGGAGTTGTCATGATGAATAATTCCATCTCATTGTGTCTATAATGATTTTCAAAAACATGGAATTGGAAGAAAATATAGTGGTCATTCAAAATCAATATACTAGGCACTAATATGTTCTTCTTTCCCCCTTCTTGCGGACTGTGACTAGTTATTGGAATGTAGCACACCAAGTTTTCTCTTGTAGTATGATTGCTTCTTGGAATGTAGTAAATGAATATAGTTGAAAGTTTTAGGGTGGTTGCACTACATGTATGCTTTCAATGTGAATAGTATAGGGAGATAGTACACATGACATCTTCTTGTCAAGAACTACAAGTGTCAACGCTGTCATCATGTACAGAAAGGAAGGAGTGACATCCCCAGCAAAAATCCATTTATAAAGTACAGAAGCATTATCACAGGAGAGAGGGGAGGAGTCCAGTATACCATGTTGTGAACGGACAGTGGCGGCGGCGGCTCGATGCAGTGGACAGAAGACGGCGGCTCAGTGCAGTGGGCAGAGGGGTGGCGTTGGGGAGGGACTGACCGGACTATACATGAACAGAGAAGTGAGATACAGGTAGGATGGGTGGGGGTGAGGGATGGAGG
>NC_041386.1:241769601-241785708 GCF_002162155.2 Triticum dicoccoides | reverse complement strand
TGTTTTTCTTTTGAGGATGCGGAGGAGGGTTGTTCGCCTGTTCGGTCGGAGCACCTCGTCGGAGCAGGAGTGGAGGTCGTCGGAGTGGGCGAGGGGGTCGTTGAAGCGGGTGTGGAGCGGGCGCGGGGATCTGGCGAGGGAGGGAAGGGGGATCTGGCGAAGGGGGATCTAGCTAGAGGGGGAAGGTTAGTAATGGTGCACCATCTAGTGGTGCACCATAAAAATACTAACAACAATGGCGCACCCCCCTCTGGTGCGCCATTAGTAACTTTTTTTTCTGATAGCAATGGTGCACCCTCCTCTGGTGCGCCATTAGTAACTTTTTTTCTTATGATAGCAATGGCACACCCTCCTTTGGTGCGCCATTAGTAACTTTTTTTCATTATTTTTTGTTGCATCTAATGATTTGTTTTTATCAAATTTGTTATTTTCATGAGGACTAGAAGAGAAGATATCATCAAATTTGTTTTTTTAATATCAAATTTGTTTTTTTATTTTTAATTGAAAATATCATCAAATTTGTTATTTGAAAATATCATCAAATTTGTTATTTAAAAATATCATCAATATTTTTTGAGGATTTTTAGTTGCATTCATTTGTGAATTGGTAAAACATTTATGAATATGAAAAAATATCATCAAATTTGAAAAAATATTCATGAATTCAAAAAGTGTCCATGAAATTTAAAAATATTCATGAGTTCAAAAAATATTAAAAAATTCAATATTCATGAGGACTAGAACAGAAGAAATATCATTTCAATATGTCGAATTACAATCGAGAAATGAAGACTACGATTTAAATACAATTGATCTTAGCTAGCTATCTTTTCACAATCTTCTTGCCCTTCTTTTTCATAAATGGAGTTCTTTTGTTGAACGGACGTCCTTTAGGTAAGGTGATCCTGCTTCTTCTTGTGGTGTATGGCACTTCATCGTCGTCGTCATGTTCCATCTTCGGGTCGCCGTGCTTGTCGAAGTCTTGCTCATTGGCGACTCCATCCATTCCGATGATCTTCCTTTTGCCTCCCCTCACGACAACACGACTGGGCTTTGACGGGTCGGTAATGAAGATGCATTGGTCCACTTGGGAAGCCAGTACCCATGGCTCATTTTTCGCGATGATGTTTGCGCCCACGGTCTTGGATTTGGCTTCGGGTATAACCATGGTGGTGAAATACCGGTCTTCTTTTAGGACGCTCTTGGCCCATCTGACACGGAACATTGGGACCTTCTCTCCAGCGTAGCTCAGCTCCCAGATCTCCTCGATCCTTCCGTAGTATATGTCCTTGTCATTAGAGGTGTAGGATTCCATCGTTACCCCAGAGTTCTGATAACCATCGCTCTTCATGTCCTTGTCGTCGGTGTAGAATGTGTAGTCGTTGATATCGTACGCCTCATAGGTCATCAGGTTGAGCTCAACGCCCTGTGACAAGGCGAATATGAGTTTTTCTTCCGTGGGAGAATCCTCATGTAAAGGGTACGACAGAAGCTTCTCCTTGAACCATCGCATGAAACATGAGTTGTGCTCTTTGATTATATCTCCGTCCATCCTCTGTTGGCCTTGGCCATTGTACGTCTTCTCAATAAAGGTTTTGTGCTCTACCACCCAATGATCGACCATGTCTATGTGTTGTAGCGCGACTAGGTTTGCTCTTTGAAAGTCGGCGAGTCGACCCTCGAAGTCGACATGCATTTCGCGGCGACCATCGCGGTGACCCCATCCATCGAGCCTGCCGAGGTGCTTGTTGACGGGCAGACCAATAGGGTTCTCAATGACTAGATAATTCATGTAGTAGGAGATGCACTCTTTGGTCAGAAAGCCCCTGGCTATGCTTCCCACTGGACGTGACATGTTGCGAACGTATCCTTTGATGACACCATTCATCCTTTCGAACGGCATCATGCTGTGCAGGAACGTCGGCCCGAGTTGGATGATATCCTCCACGATATGGACCAGCAGATGCACCATAACATCGAAGAATGCGGGCGGGAAGTACATCTCAAGCTTGCATAGTATCACCATGATCTCTTCCTGTAGCCTTCTCAGTTCCCTCACGCCAACCGACTTCTGAGAGATGACGTCAAAAAAGTTGCATAGGCCAAATAGCGTTTCACGAACATGCGCGTCCATGATCCCACGGATTGCAACTGGAAGTATCTGCGTCATCAGCATGTGACAGTCATGAGACTTCATCCCGCTGAACTTCTGCTTCGCTGAGTCTAGGTATCTGCTTATCCTTCCCGCGTAACCATAAGGAAGTTTTACTCCTACGAGGCAGGTGAAAAACTGCTCGATCTCCTCCTGACTTAGAGTGAAGCAGGCGGGAGGGTAGTCATTTTCGGTCTTCTTAGCCTTTTTGCCTTTGCGACGACTTTCCGTGTCCTGCTTCACCTCATCATCATCATCATTAGCGTGAAGCTC
Source organism: Triticum dicoccoides (assembly GCF_002162155.2). Taxonomy (NCBI): domain Eukaryota; kingdom Viridiplantae; phylum Streptophyta; class Magnoliopsida; order Poales; family Poaceae; genus Triticum; species Triticum dicoccoides. The sequence goes on along the minus strand of NC_041386.1, from coordinate 241,783,283 downwards.
CTCCTTGATGCCCATTGATTTCAATTCTGCACTTGCTTTCGGCCCATCTGTGGTCCTCTCTGGCATGTTGAGCAGGGTACCAAGCAGACTCTCGCACACATTCTTCGTGATATGCATGGCATCAAGGCTGTGAGGCACACGGTGGATCTTCCAGTACGAAAAGTCCCAGAAAACAGACCTTGTTTTCCATACCTTCAGCAGCGGCTCTGGAGCCTTTCGCTTCTTTCGCGGCTCTGGCACCTTTCCCTTCTTTCCCGGCTCCGGGCACTCTTTCCAATTTTTGAACAACTCGTCTATTTCCTCGCCGCTCCTCGTAAGCGGGCGCCTTCGGGGTTCGGTTTCACCATCGAACAGATCCTTGCATTTTCTCCATGGGTCATCGTCGCGAAGCCACCTTCGATGTCCCATTGATGACCCACAAGTATAGGGGATCTGTCTAGTCCTTTCGATAAGTAAGAGTGTCGAACCCAACGAGGAGCAGAAGGAAATGATAAGCGGTTTCTAGCAAGGTATTCTCTCCAAGTACTGAAATAAGTGGTAACAGATAGTTTTGTGATAGGATAATTTCTAACGAGCAACAAGTAAGAAAAGTAAATAAAGTGCAGCAAGGTGGACCAATCCTTTTTGTAGAAAAGGACAAGCTTGGGCAAACTCTTATATAGAGAAAAGCGCTCCCGAGGACACATGGGAATATCGTCAAGCTAGTTTTCACCACGTTCATATGATTCGCGTTCGGTACTTTGATAATTCTGTATGTGGGTGGACCGGTGCTTGGGTACTATCCTTACTTGGACAAGCATCCCACTTATGATTAACCTCTATTGCAAGCATCTGCTACAACAACAAAAGTATTAAGGTAAACCTAACCATAGCATGAAACATATGGATCCAAATCAGCCCCTTACGAAGCAACGCATAAACTAGGGTTTAAGCTTCTGTCACTCTAACAACCCATCATCTACTTAGTACTTCCCAATGCCTTCCTCTAGGCCCAAATAATGATGAAGTGTCATGTAGTCGATGTTCACATAACACCACTAGAGGAGAGAGAACATACATCTCATCAAAATATCAAACGAATACCAAATTCACATGACTACTAATAGCAAGACTTCTCCCATGTCCTCAGGAACAAACGTAACTACTCACAAAGCATACTCATGTTCATAATCAGAGGGGTATTAATATGCATATAGAATCTGAACATATGATCTTCCACCAAATAAACCAACTAGCATCAACTACAAGGAGTAATTAACACTACTAGCAACCTACTAGTACCAATCCCGGACTTGGAGACAAGAATTGGATACAAGAGATGAACTAGGGTTTTGAGAGGAGATGGTGCTGGTGAAGATGTTGATGGAGATTGCCCTCTCCCGATGAGAGGAGCGTTGGTGATGACGATGGTGATGACTTCCCCCTCCCGGAGGGAGGTTTCCCTGGCAGAACGGCTCTGCCAGAGCCCTAGATTGGTTCCGCCAAGGTTCCGCCTCATGGCGGCGGAGTTTCGTCCGAGGAGATGGCTTATGAGTTTTTCCTCATCGAAAGACTTCATATAGCAGAAGATGGACATCGGAGGGCCACCAAGGGGCCCACGAGGTAGGAGGCGCGCCCAGGGGGGTAGGGCGCACCCCCCACCATTGTGGGTAGGGTGTGCCCCCCCTGGTGAACTTCTTGCACTCAATATTTTTTATATATTCTGAAAACGTCTTCCATGAAGTTTCAGGACTTTTGGAGCTGTGCATAATAGGTCTCTAATATTTGCTCCTTTTCCAGCCCAGAATCCCAGCTGCCGGCATTCTCCCTCTTTATGTAAACCCTGTAAAATAAGAGAGAATAGGCATAAGTATTGTGACATAATGTGTAATAACAGCCCATAATGCAATAAATATCGATATAAAAGCATGATGCAAAATGGACGTATCAACTCCCCCAAGCTTAGACCTCGCTTGTCCTCAAGCGAAAGCCGAAATCGAAAAATATGTCCACATGTTTGGAGATAGAGGTGTCGATAAAAGTAAAATACGGACATGAGGGCATCATGATCATTCTTAGAATAGCAACTTACATAATTCTTGTCATATGATTTCTTATGCTAGAGTATTAATTCAATAACAATTTCAAGTATGAATCTTAAACTTCATTGAAAACTAACAAACTATAATCTCAGTCATTGGAGCAATTGCAAATTTTCATAACATAGGAAAGAGTCAATATATAATAGCCTTTCAGAAAGTCCACATACTCAATTATCATATAGTCTTTCACAATTGCTGACACTCACGCAATACGTATGTGTATGGAGTTTTAATCGGACACAGAGAAAGATAGGGGCTTATAGTTTTGCCTCCCAACATTTTACCTCATGGGTAATGTCAACAATAATAGTTCATGAAAACTCACATCCAATTAGCCATATATACCAGGATCTTTCCAACATACTATGCTTGCCAAAGGATAAAATGTAAAAAGGAAGGGTGAAGACCACCATGACTCTTATGCAAGGTAGGAGATAAAAGTAAAAGATAGGCCCTTCACAGAGGGAAGCAAAGGTTGTCATGCACTTTTATGGTTGGATGCACAAAATCTTAAGGGAAAGAACGTCACTTTATATTGCCACTTGTGATATGGACCTTTATTATGCAGTCTGTCGCTTTTATTTCTTCCATATCACACGATCGTATAAAGCTTATTTTCTCCCACACTAATAAGTCATACATATTTAGAGAGCAATTTTTATTGCTTGCACCGATGACAACTTACTTGGAGGATCTTACTCAATCCATAGGTAGGTATGGTGGACTCTCATGACAAAACTGGTTTAAGGGTATTCGGTTGCACAAGTAGTATCTCTACTTGGTGCGATGAATTTGGCTGGCATGAGGGGGAAAGTCAAGCTCAACCATGTTGGATGATCCATGGCAATATTATTTATCTCAGATGTAAGAAAACATAACCTATTACGTTGTCTTCCTTGTCCAACGTCAACTCTTTAGCATGTCATATTTTAATGAGTGCTCACAGTCATAAAAGATGTCCAAGATAGTATATTTATATGTGAAGACCTATCTTTCTTTAATACTTCCTATTAATTGCAACGATGACCAAAACTATGTTTGTCAACTCTCGACAACTTTTATTCATCATACTTTTTCTATGTGAGCTCATTACTCTCCATAAGATCCATATGATCTCTTTGTTTCCTTTTTTTATTCTTTCTCTTTTCTTTTATTCACTTAGGATCATGGCAAAATAATCAAGCCCTTGACTCAACACTAATCTTTATTATATATAGCTCATGGACTCGATTACATAGAGGGGTCATAAAGAAAAACTCAAAACTAGATCATGCCACAAACTTTATTCTACAAGATCAAGATATTACCAAAAGGATCGAACTAATAAAAATAGTAAGATAAAAGTGATGGTGATACGATACTGGGGCACTACCTCAAGCTTGGCAGTTGCCAAGGGGAGTGCCCATACGCATGTGATTATGTCTCCTTTGTTGGTCAAGAAGGTGGAGTTGTTGATGATGGATAGTCGCACATCGAGCATAGGAGGTCTTCTAACTTAATTTGCGCTTGAGGACAGAATTTTGGTCCCTTAGGTCCTCGATCTCCTGTTCCAGGCTCAGTATCTTTTTGCATAGTTCCTGCTTGTTTTCCTGCAAGAGGCGAAAAGGGATAAACTCGATCTTAGGTTTCTTTAATCTATCCGGGAGGCTTGACTTTCTGAACTCCACATGCATGTCCCCAGGTTGAGGTAGTGGGACTTCATCTTCATCTGAGCTCGTCTCCTCCTTTCCCTTGGGTTCATAGTCCTCTTCTTCTTCCGTAGTCCAACCACGATGCTCCACATCCCCATAGATGTAGCGACCAGACCTCAAACGGTCCAATCTCTGTGCTCAGGTGTCATCCCTGGATCAGTAATGCTGACACCACACAGTACTTGAAGGATTTATAACAGAGTAGCAATCACACACTTATTACATCGAAAGTCTCAAAAGAGAACTTATTACAATAACTATGGCTTAAGGCCATCTAATGATAACAGCGGAAGGCTTGGAAGATAAGTGAGTCCATCAACTCCAACGGCACCACTGAGTATAGAACCACGACCTAAAAACTCCTTAATCATCGTTTGAAAAGTCTGCAACATTAACGTTGTAGCCCGAAATGGGTCAGCACATGGAATATGCTGGCAAAGTAACACATAGAGAGTAATGGAATGAAATAGGCTATTCTATGTGCATATTTGGCTGGTGGAAAGCTCTATGGTCACAGTTTTGCGTAAAGCCAATTTTTCCCTACTTCAAATGAATAAATTTTATTTAACTATCATGGTAGTTGTTAAACATTGAGAATGGTTGACAGCATTCTCAATCCCAATTAAGCATCATCATTAAACAAAACCCAACAAAATTAATTTTAGAGTAACATGTTGAGATTCACATGATAATCCAGGTACTAGATACTCATGTTGTCCATAACCGGGGACACGGCTAACCATGATTAGTTTATACACTATGCAGAGGTTTGCGCACTTTTCCCCACAAGACCCGATCTCCTCCGTTGCATTTCTTGCACTACATGGTGTTTGAGAAACGGATGACCGAGACATAGTCTTTCAGAAGCGCTAGCACCTTACGAACGGGTAGACCGTACCAACCTACATCCCCTACATCTGCTAGTCTACCACTGTAAGAGTTCGCACAACTTAGTCAACCATGCTAGAGCCCATAATAGCTTGTGGCTGCACACGGAAGTTTCTAGCATGAATAATCTCATGATCCCTTTGAGCTTGGGTGGCGGTCCAAAAGAAAACAGGCAATCGCTGGAATACCCAGGTGCCTCAATCCACCCAGATGTGTATTTAAGTTGCCACCTTAAGTAAACCATTAATTAACATCTCACATCTTTATCCACGTCTACTAGCATACCATGGCATAATAAGCAAACGTAGAAGTAACTCCCAAAGGTTTGATAATAACAGGTAATAGGTACTACCTCGTCTACTTCCCAAACCCACAATTTAATTAGATACTAATCATGCAATGTGTGAGCATTGATCTAATGCAATAAAACTGGGTAGAGGGAAAACATGATCAAAGTGTCACTTGTCGTGCTGATGATCCAGGAAACCTAGCGATTCGAAGTAGCAAGCGGCGCACTTAGGGCACTCTTTCGCAAACAAACAAACAAGCATACAATAATTACTCAACTAATGCACAGGTAAAACTCACATAAGAGATCTAACCAGAAAGTTCAACTTAAGAACTCCGGTTGGCAAAAAGAATCAAAACGAACGAAGCAGCGAAAGACAAACGGCAAAAGAAACAGGCTTCGTTTACTATTCTGGATCTAGGGCAAATTTTACAGTGGCAAAAACTTGTTTAAGTTGGTTAAACAGAAAGAGGGTTTCGGGACGAAACTCCAAGCGCTTGAATCGCCTGATTCTGATAAACGAGGGAAAGGTTAGACTAAAACAAAAATCGGATCAGAAATCACGATCAAAAAAATCGCGAATTTAATCCGAGAAAAAGAAAAACGACGAACGTTCGTTAAAACGAACGAACAGGCGAAAGCTCGCTATTTAAATAAACCAGAAAAACTGATCTATTTAAAAAAAACGAATCTAAAAGAAACGCGCAAAACCGTCGGAAAAACCGAATGTTTTTTTTCGAGAAAAACCGAAGACGAAAAAAAACTACCTCCGGCGGGGCGGTGGCGGCGCGGCGAGGGGCGGCGGTGGCGGCGGCAAAGGCGGCGGCGGTGCGGGGCTAGGGCGTCTAGGGTTTGGGGGGGTCCGGCTGAGCCTCCCCGGCTTATAAAGCCGGACGGGCCTAGTGTCCGGGTCGGACACGGCCCGTTAGGTTGGTTGCGTTTTTTTAAATAGTTACGCTCAGAAAAAACAAAAGGTATACTAAACGGACTCCAAAAATCGCGAAATAAATTTTCCCCGGCTTCTAAAATCAAGCCGCACAGGATGAACATTTATTTGGGGCCTAAATGCAATTTTGAAAAACGCGCATTTTTCCTAAAATCAAATAAAATAGCAAATAAAACCAAAATAAATCGTAATTGATTTTTTTATTAAATCCTCAATATTTCTTTATTTTGGGAAAGTCATTTTATTCCCTCTCTCATATTTTTGTAATAGAAATAATTGAAGATAAAATAAATAAAATCAGATGATCCTATTTTCAAAATTTGAGACAACTCAAATATGAAAATAACGAAATCCCCAACTCTCTCCGAGGGTCCTTGAGTTGCGTGAAATTTCTAGGATCAACCAACATGCAATTAATATGACATGCAATGATGATCTAGTTATAACATTCCAAATTGAAAATTTGGGATGTTACAAACCTACCCCCCTTAAGATGAATCTCGCCCTCGAGATTTGGGTTGGCTAGAAAATAGGTGAGTGTGGTCCTTCAGCAAATCTTCCTCTCGCTCCCAGGTGGCTTCATCCTCCATGTGGTGGCTCCACTGAACCTTGCAAAACTTGATAACCTTACTGCGGGTGACTCGACTGGCATACTCTAGAATCTTAACTGGTTTCTCCTCATAAGTCAAATCACTGTCCAATTGAATTGCTTCCAGTGGTACTGTATCTCTCAGCGGTATATCGGCCATCTCTGCGCGGCACTTCTTCAACTGGGAAATGTGGAACACGTCATGAACTCCTGACAATCCTTCGGGCAATTCCAATGGTAGGCCACTTCTCCCATACGCTCCAAAACCTTGTATGGTCCTACAAAACGTGGCGCTAACTTTCCCTTAACTCCAAAGCGCTTAACTCCTCGAAGTGGTGATACTTGAAGATAAACTCGGTCTCCGACTTCGTAAACTGTCTCCTTGCGTTTAGAATCTGCGTAGCTCTTCTGCCTGGACTGGGCTACCTTGAGCCTGTCGCGAATCAATTTCACTTTCTGTTCAGACTCCTTAATCAGATCCGGTCCAAACAACTGACGGTCTCCAACTTCATCCCAAGACAATGGGGTCCTGCACCTCCTTCCGTACAAGGCTTCGAAAGGGGCCATCTTCAAACTAGATTGATAGCTGTTGTTGTAAGAGAACTCCGCATATGGCAAATTCTTATCCCAACTAGATCCATAATCTAGTGCACAAGCTCTTAGCATATCCTCCAAAATCTGATTGACTCTCTCGGTCTGTCCATTTGTCTGCGGATGGAAAGATGTACTAAATTCTAGCCTGGTACCCAAAGTTTCATGCAACTGATTCCAGAACTTTGAGGTAAATTGGGTTCCTCTATCTAATACAATGCTCCTTGGAACTCCATGCAGACATACAATCCTGGTCATATATCTTTGCCAACTTTGCACTGGTACAGGTAGTCTTCACGGGAATGAAATGAGCTACCTTTGTCAAACGATCGACTACAACCCATATTGAGTCGTAGCCTAAACGAGTTCTGGGTAAACCTGTAATAAAATCCATGCATAACTTATCCCACTTCCATTCGGGTATCGGCAATGGCTGTAGCAATCCTGCTGGCTTCTGATGCTCTGCCTTTACCCTCTGACATACATCACAAACTGCTACATATTCTGCAATATCCTTCTTCATTTCGGTCCACCAGAAAATATCCTTCAAATCCAAATACATCTTGGTATTTCCTGGGTGAATCGAATATGGTGAATCATGGGCCTCTTGTAAAATTAACTTCCTGATCTCCGAATCATTTGGTACATAAACACAGTCTTCAAACCATAAGGTATCGTGTTCATCCTCACGAAATCCCTTAGCTTTTCCTTTGCTCATTTTCTCCTTAATAGAAGCAATCTCCTTGTCGGTCCTTTGAGCTTATCTGATCTTATCCATCAAGGTAGGCTGAATCTCCAGTGCTGCTACATAGCCTTTCGGGACTATTTCCAAACATAGCTCTTAAAGATTTTTGGTTAACTCACTTGGTAAATCTCCCATCATTAGGGTGTTGATGTGGCTCTTACGGCTCAAAGCGTCAGCTACTACGTTAGCCTTTCCGGGGTGATAATGCAATTTCATATCATAATCCTTGATGAGCTCCAACCATCTCCTTTGTCTGAGGTTCAACTCGTTCTGTGTGAAAATATACTTCAAACTCTTGTGATCCGTGTACACCTCACAATGGTTTCCAATCAGAAAATGTCTCCAAGCCTTCAATGCATGCACTACGGCAGCTAACTCCAAATCATGCGTAGCATAATTCAACCCATGGGGCTTAAGCTGTCGTGAGGCATATGAAACAACTCTTCCTTCCTACATAAGCACCGCTCCAAGTCCTCGACGTGAAGCGTCACAATACACCTCAAAATCCTTGGTCTGATCCGGCAAAATCAACACTGGTGAGGTAACCAAACGTTTCTTCAACTCCTAAAAACTGGCCTCACATTCCTCGGTCCATATGAACTTGGTATCCTTCTTCAACAACTCCGTCATAGGCTTCGCTATCTTTGAGAAATTCTCAATAAACCTCCGGTAGTATCCTGTGAGTCCAAGAAAACTCCAGATCTCTCCAACTGCGGTTGGCTCTTCCCACTTGGTCACGGTATCAACTTTAGTGGGATCTACTGCTATACCTTCTCCGGATATAACGTATCCGAGAAATCCAACTTCCTTCAACCAAAACTCACATTTGCTGAACTTGGCATATAGTTGATGTTCTCTGAGTTTACCAAGCACCAAATGCAAATGCTCCTTATGCTCATCTTCATTCTTCGAGTAAACCAGGCTATCATCAATGAACACTACGATGAACTTATCCAAGAACTCCATAAACACTTTGTTCATCATGTTCATAAAATATGCAGGTGCGTTAGTCAGACCAAATGACATAACGGTATACTCATACATCCCATACCTGGTGGTAAAAGATGTCTTGGGTATATCCTGTTCTCGAATCTTCAACTGGTGGTATCCTAATCACATATCGATCTTGGAGAATACCTTAGCTCCTTGCAATCGATCAAACAGGTCATTGATCATCGGTAGTGGGTATTTGTTCTTGATGGTTACTTCATTCAAACCTCGATAATCAACAACCATTCTTAACGATCCATCCTTCTTTTCCACTAGAAGTACTGGTGATCCCCAAGGTGAAGAACTTGGGCGAATATATGCTTTATCCAGTAACTCCTTAATTTGCTTCTTAATTTCCATCAAATCCTTTGCAGGCATCCTATATGGTCTCTTTGATATTGGCGCTGTGCCTGGCAAAAGCTCAATCAAAAACTCAATATCTCTATCCGGTGGCATGCTTGGCAACTCTTCTGGAAATACATCCGGGAAATCCTTCACCACTGGTACTTCCTCCTGCACAACTCCTATTAAACAATTTACTTGAGTCCTCTTTGGCACATGTCAGGATACATACTTGATCCTTCTCCCTTCTGGGGTGGTAAGCAAGATCGACTTACTGGCGCAATCGATGTTTCCACCATACATCGACAACCAATCCATGCCTAATATCACATCCAATCCTTGAGATTCCAACACTATTAGGTCTGAGGGAAATACGTAGTTACCAATCCTTAATGGCAACCGATCACACCATAGGCTAGCCATATATTCTGCTCCAGGCGAGGTTACTAACATGGATGACCTAAGGGCTTGGGTTGGCAATTTATGCACCAGTATCGAAAAGAACAAGTGCAGTAAATGACTTAACCAAAAACTTACCGATTACTGCATCCGTCTGCTCTTCAACCTCCTCCACGTTAACGTGGTTCACCTGTCCCCTATTGAAAGGGTTCGGCTTCTTCCCAGAGCTTCCATTGCCATTTCCATTATGTGATTCAGGACATTCATTGGCATAATGTCCGGTCTTCTGGCACTTAAAGCAAGTGACTTGGCTCAGGTCTCTCTTGGTTGGGGTCGATGGGTTGGTGCGGTTCTGGCCGTTACTTCCTCCATTCCCATTACCATTCTTGGTGCCATTGTGATTGTGCGAGCTACCTCCTCCATGGGTATGCTGAAAATGTCCTCCCGGTCTAGGGGTAAAACATGGCTTCTGCTGAGCTCCTGAAGTGTACTTCCCTTGTCCATACTTCCTCTTGCGATTCTCAATCTGTTGTTGCTTCCCTTCAATCATGAGAGCACGATCTACCAACTCCTGGTAGTTGTTGAAGGTTGCTACCATCAACTGCATGCTCAACTCATCATTCAGTCCTTCCAGAAACTTCTCCTGCTTTGATGCATCCGTAGCAATGTCATCTAGGGCATAACGTGCTAATTTACTGAAGTCCTCCACATACTGGCCAACAGCCCGTCCTCCTTGGCGCAAGTTGCGAAACTCTCGCTTCTTCATGGCCATAGCTCCTGCTGAAACATGGGCAGTTCGAAAAGCCTGCTGAAATTGGTCCCATGTGACAGTGTCAACAGGGAAAGTGGCTGTGAAATTCTCGCACCATGATGTTGCGGGTCCTTCAAGCTGATGTGCGGCAAACTTCACCTTTTCCGCATCCGTGCATCCTGCTGTGGTCAACTCTCTAGCTGTCTTGCGGAGCCAATCATCTGCTACTATCAGCTCGGTGCTACTGGAAAACACGGGCAGATTTAGCCTAAGAAAACAGGCTAAGTGATCAACAGGTGGTGGTGGTGGTGGGTTGTTGTTGTTGTTCCCCTGGTTCTGATTCTGGACTAGCAACTGCATCAATGTGTTCTGTTGTTGGATCAACTGAGTGAGCTCCAGTGGAAAGGTAAATCCGGGGTCACGTCTCGGAGGCATCTGGGGGTTTAGAAAAGATGAGATTTAAGAATAGAGAGGGGTCTATAGAGAAAACACTACCCATATGCACATGGGGGAAAAGCAAACAATTCACTTCATTCAATCAATCAAACAAGGGCATACAATCGATCTAACTATCGCAAAAGTGATCGGACTATTATATTTACATGGTGGACTACTACTACTGATGAGGTGGTCTACTAGAAATATTCTTCGGTTGCAGACTCCATTATATCTGCTCCTGCTTCATCCACATAGTCATCATCGCTATCATCTGGATCCCAGTCGGTGTCGTCGATGATGATGTAGTCTTCTGGGCGAATCTCCTTGGGTTCTTCATCTTCTTCTACTGGTGTAGGGCCTCCCATAAATATTACGACCTTCATTGTTAGGTCGGCATTCTTATCCACTAGTACTTTGATTTCCTCTTCATAATCTTCACGTGTAGCCTTGAGTTCTTCCTCCAGTTCTTTGATTCTTGTCCTTGCCTTCTTCAGATCTATCATGTCGGCGCACATCTGGTTCTCATGACGTTGAATGTGCTGGTTTAACTCCTGGATAAATGTTGCAATTGATCTATCCTTCCTGGTGCTGATCATCTCCCAGTGCTCATCTCGGCGCCCACAAATCTGGTAGATAGTATCCTTAAGATCATTGCGGTAAACTTCTCCAATGCGTCCCATGGCGATGTGAGCTGCCATGCTCTTTCCTAGACTCCAAGTTGGTGCATCAAAAGAAAACTCTATGGGCTCAATGACTGGCATGAATGTCCTTCCTAGAACTTGAACTTGAATCATCCAGCGCTCCTCTTCAGGTAAAGTGGCGTTGTAGGTTCCGGTGAAGCTTGGTACTCCTATGTTCAGGTATCTAGTGACTTCCTTCAAGTGACGTCCAAAGGGTGTATCTTCACCCGGTTGAGTGAACTTGTTCCTTGCATCCGCCATCCTAAAAGAGTAGAAAAGATGAGAAGTCGGAAAAGAGAGGAGAGTGAGTAGTGATCTAGGTCTTTAGCTTAGTGGTCGTGTCCTACAGTCAGCGTGTGCTCTAATACCATCTTGTAGCGACCAGACCTCAAATGGTCCAATCTCTGTGCTCAGGTGTCACCCCTCGATCAGTAATGCTGACACCACATAGTACTTGAAGGATTTATAACAGAGTAGCAATCACACACTTATTACATCGAAAGTCTCAAAAGAGAACTTATTACAATAACTATGGCTTAAGGCCATCTAATGATAACAGCGGAAGGCTTGGAAGATAAGTGAGTCCATCAACTCCAATGGCATCACTGAGTATAGAACCACGACCTAAAAACTCCTTAATCATCATCTGAAAAGTCTGCAACATTAACGTTGCAGCTCGAAACGGGTCAGCACATGGAATATGCTGGCAAAGTAACACATAGAGAGTAATGGAATGAAACAGGCTATTCTATATGCATATTTGGCTGGTGGAAAGCTCTATGGTTACAGTTTTGCGTAAAGCCAATTTTTCCCTACTGCAAAGGAATAAATTTTATTTAACTACCATGGTAGTTGTTAAACATTGAGAATGGTTGACAGCACTCTCAATCCCAATTAAGCATCATCATTAAACAAAATCCAACAAAATTAATTTTAGAGTAACATGTTGAGATTCACATGATAATCCAAGTACTAGATACTCAAGTTGTCCATAACCGGGGACACGGCTAACCAAGATTAGTTTATACACTCTGCAGAGGTTTGCACACTTTTCCCCACAAGACTCGATCTCCTCCGTTGGATTTCTCGCACTACATGGTGTTTGAGAAATGGATGACCGAGACATAGTCTTTCAGAAGCGCTAGCACCTTACGAACGGGTAGACTGTACCAATCTACATCCCCTACATCTGCTAGTCTACCACTGTAAGAGTTCGCACAACTTAGTCAACTATGCTAGAGCCCATAATAGCTTGTGGATGCACATGGAAGTTTCTAGCATGAATAATCTCATGATCCCTTTGAGCCTGGGTGGCGGTCCAAAAGAAAACAGGCAATCGCTGGAATACCCAAGTGCCTCAATCCACCTAGATGTGTATTTAAGTTGCCACCTTAAGTAAACCATTAATTAACATATCACATCTGTCATGGATACACTCACCCAATCCACGTCTACTAGCATAGCATGGCATAATAAGCAAACATAGAAGTAACTCCCAAAGGTTTGGTAATAACAGGTAATAGGTACTACCTCATCTACTTCCCAAACCCACAATTTAATTAGATCATAATCATGCAATGTGTGAGGATTGCTCTAATGCAATAAAATTGGGTAGAGGGAAAACATGATCAAAGTGTCACTTGCCTTGCTGATGATCCGGGAAACCTAGCGATTCGAAATAGCAAGCGGCGCACTCCGGTTACTCTATCGCAAACAAACAAGCATACAATAAGTAATCAACTAATGCACAGCTAAAACTCATATAAGAGATCTAACCAGAAAGTTCAACTAAAGAACTCCGGTTGCCAAAAAGAATCAAAATGACCGAAGCAACGAAAGACAAACGGCAAAAGAAACAGGCTTCGTTTACTATTCTGGATCTAGGGAAAATTTTACAGTGGCAAAAACTTGTTTAAGTTGGTTAAACGGAAAGAGGGTTTCGAGACGAAACTCCAGGCGCTTGAATCGCCTGATTCCGATAAACGAGCGAAAAGTTAGACTAAAACGAAAATCAGATCAGAAATCACGATCAGAAAAATCACGGATTTAATCCGAGAAAAAGAAAAACGATGAACGTTCGTTAAAAGAACGAACGGGCGAACGCTCGCTATTTAAATAAACCGGAAAAACTGATCTATTTTAAAAAAACTAATCTAAAAGAAACGCACAAAACCATCGGAAAAACCAACCGGTTTTTTTTTGAGAAAAACCGGAGATGAAAAAAACTACCTCCGGCGAACGGCGGCGGCGGCGGCGGTCCGG
>NC_041386.1:241710907-241768973 GCF_002162155.2 Triticum dicoccoides | reverse complement strand
CGGCGGTCCGGCGGGGCGGTGGCGGCGGCGGTCCAGTGGGGCGGTGGCAGCGTGGCGAGGGGCGGCGGCGGTAAAGGCGGCGGCGGCGCGGGGCTAGGGCGGCTAGGGTTTGTGGGGGTCCGGCTGGGCCTCCCCGTCTTATAAAGCCGGACGGGCCTAGTGTCCGGGTCGAACACGGCCCGTTAGGTCGGTTGCGTTTTTTTAAATAGTTATGCTCAGAAAAAAACAAAAGGAATACTAAACGGACTCCAAAAATCCCGAAATAAATTTTCCCCGGCTTCTAAAATCAAGCCGCACAGGATGAACATTTATTTGGGGCCTAAATGCAATTTTGAAAAACGCGCATTTTTCCTAAAATCAAATAAAATAGCAAATAAAACCAAAATAAATCTTAATTGATTTTTTATTAATATTTCTTTATTTTGGGAAAGTCATTTTATTCCCTCTCTCATATTTTTGTAATAGAAATAATTGAAGATAAAATAAATCAAATCAAATGATCCTATTTTCAAAATTTGAGACAACTCAAATATGAAAATAGCGAAATCCCAACTCTCTCCGAGGGTCCTTGAGTTGCGTGAAATTTCTAGGATCAACCAAAATGCAATAAATATGATATGCAATGATGATCTAGTGTATAACATTCCAAATTGAAAATTTGGGATGTTACAATAGACCTTAGGATCTGCAAGGTAATCAGCCACATAGCTTTCTCCTTCCGAATCCTGGGACGACATGTTGCTCTGTCTGCGGCGGGACAGCTCAAAACAAATACAAGAGATATTTGTGTGATACAGGAGTTAAAACCTCCGGGAGATTATATAATGAATTTTTACTGACCAAAATACGTGTCGTGTACGAAAACGGAGTCCGAAGAGCGCACGAGGTGCCCACGAGGTAGGGGGGCGCGCCAAGTAGGGTAGGGCGCGCCCTCCACCCTCGTGGAGGCCTCATCTCCTTCCCGGACTGCTTCTTACTTTTCTATTTTTCTAAATATTCCAAAACGGAGAAATATTGCCTTAAAAACTGTATTGGAGTCGGTTTACTTACCGTACCACATACATATTCCTTTTCCGAGTCTGAAACGTTCTGGAAAGTGTCCCTTATGTATTTCTCCGGGGTTATAGTTTCAATAACATTAGTTTCAACATTTATGGGATTACCTGAGATATAATGTTTGATTCTTTGACCGTTAACCACCTTCGGATTTGTGCCATCTAAGTTGTTGATTTTTATGACACCGGAACGATAGACCTCCTCGATAACGTAAGGACCTTCCCATTTAGAGAGAAGTTTTCCTGCAAAAAATCCTAAACGAGAGTTTTATAGCAATACATAATCACCTACATTAAACTCACGCTTTTGTATCCTTTTAGCATGCCATCTTTTAACTTTTTCTTTAAACAACTTGGCATTTTTGTTGGCTTGGGTTCTCCATTCATCGAGTGAGCTAATATCAAATAACATCTTCTCACCGGCAAGTTTAAAATCATAATTGAGCTCTTTAATAGCCCAATATGAAGGAAATATGCCCTAGAGGCAATAATAATGTTATTGTTTTATTTCCTTATATCATGATAAATGTTTATTGTTCATGCTAGAATTGTATTATCCGGAAACATAATACTTGTGTGAATACATAGACAAACTAAACGTCACTAGTATGCCTCTACTTGACTAGCTCGTTAATCAAAGATGGTTATGTTTCCTAACCATAGACATGTGTTGTCATTTGATTAACGGGATCACATTATTAGGAGAATGATGTGATTGACATGACCCATTCCATTAGCTTAGCACCCGATCGTTTAGTATGTTGTTATTGCTTTCTTCATGACTTATACATGTTCCTATGACTATGAGATTATGCAACTCCCGTTTGCCGGAGGAACACTTTGTGTGCTACCAAACGTCACAACGTAGCTGGGTGATTATAAAGGAGTTCTACAGGTGTCTCCAAAGGTACATGTTGGGTTGGCGTATTTCGAGATTAGGATTTGTCATTCCGATTGTCGGAGAGGTATCTCTGCGCCCTTTCGGTAATGCACATCACATAAGCCTTGCAAGCATTACAACTAATGAGTTAGTTGTGAGATGATGTATTACGAAACGAGTAAAGAGACTTGCCGGTAACGAGATTGAACTAGGTATTGAGATACCGACGATCGAATCTCGGGCAAGTAACATACCGATGACAAAGGGAACAATGTATGTTGTTATGCGGTCTGACCGATAAAAGATCTTCGTAGAATATGTGGGAGCCAATATGAGCATCCAGGTTCCGCTATTGGTTATTGACCGGAGACATGTCTCGGTCATGTCTACATTGTTCTCGAACCCGTAGGGTCCGCACGCTTAACGTTACGATGACAGTTTCATTATGAGTTTATATATTTTGATGTACGAAGTTAGTTCGGAGTCCCGGATGTGATCACGGACATGACGAGGAGTCTCGAAATGGTCGAGGCATAAAGATTGATATATTGGAATCCTATGTTTGGACATCGGAAGTGTTCCGGGTGAAATCGGTATTTTACTGGAGTACCGGGAGGTTACCGGAACCCCCCGGTAACCTAATGGGCCTTAATGGGCCTAGTGGAGGAAGAGGAGAGGAGGCCTAGGGGCTGCCGCGCACCCCTCCCCCCAAGTCCGAATTGGACAAGGAGGGGGGGGCGGCGCGCCCCCTTTCCTTTCTTCCCTCTCTTCCTTCTTCCCCAATTCCTAATCCAACTAGGGAAAGGGGGGAGTCCTACTCCCGGTAGGAGTAGCACTCCTCCTGCGCGCCTCCTCCTAGGGCCGGCCGCACCCCCCCTTGGCTCCTTTATATACGGGGGCAGGGGGCACCCCTAGACACACAAGTTGATCTCTAAGATCGTTCTCTTAGCCGTGTGCGGTGCCCCTTCCACCATAGTCCTCGATAATATTGTAGTGGTGCTTAGGCGAAGCCCTGCGATAGTAGAACATCAAGATCGTCACCACGCCGTCGTGTTGATGGAACTCTTCCCCGACACTTTGCTGGATCGGAGTCCGGGGATCGTCATCGAGCTGAACGTGTACTAGAACTCGGAGGTGTCGTAGTTTCGGTGCTTGATCGATCGGGCCGTGAAGACGTACGACTACATCAACCGCGTTGTCATAACGCTTCCGTTGTCGGTCTACGAGGGTACGTAGATCACACTCTCCCCTCTCGTTGCTATGCATCACCATGATCTTGCGTGTGCGTAGGAAAATTTTGAAATTACTACATTCCCCAACAGTGGTATCAGAGGCTAGGTTTTATGCATTAATGTTATATGCACGAGTAGAACACAAGTGAGTTGTGGGCGATATAAGTCATACTGCTTACGAGCATGTCATACTTTGGTTCGGCAGTATTGTTGGACGAAGCGGTCCGGACCGACATTACGCGTACTCTTACACGAGACCGGTTCTCCCGACGTGCTTTGCACAAAGGTGACTAGCGGGTGTCAGTTTCTCCAACTTTAGTTGAACCAAGTGTGGCTACGCCCGGTCCTTGCGAAGGTTAAAACAGCACCAACTTGACAAACTATCGTTGTTTTTTTGATGTGTAGGTAAGAACGGTTCTTGCTAAGCCCGTAGCAGCCACGTAAAACTTGCAAAAAACAAAGTAGAGGACGTTTAACTTGTTTTTGCAGGGTATGTTGTGATGTGATATGGTCAAGACATGATGCTAAATTTTATTGTATGAGATGATCATGTTTTGTAACTGAGTTATTGGCAACTGGCAGGAGCCATATGGTTGTCGCTTTATTGTATGCAATGCAATTGCACTGTAATGCTTTACTTTATCACTAAGCGGTAGTGATAGTCGTGGAAGCATAAGATTGGTAAGACGACAACGATGCTATGATGATGATCAAGGTGTCGCGCCGGTGACGATGGTGATCATGACGATGCTTCGAAGATGGAGATCACAAGCACAAGATGATGATGGCCATATCATATCACTTATATTGATTGCATGTGATGTTTATCTTTTATACATCTTATCTTGCTTTGATTGACGGTAGCATTTTAATATGATCTCTCACTAATTATCAAGAAGTGTTCTCCCTGAGTATGCACCATTGCGAAAGTTCTTCGTGCTGAGACACCACGTGATGATCGGGTGTGATAGGCTCTATGTTCAAATACAACGGGTGCAAAACAGTTGCACACGCGGAATACTCAGGTTATACTTGACGAGCCAAGCATATACAGATATGGCCTCGGAACACGGAGAGCGAAAGGTGGAGCGTGAATCATATGGTAGATATGATCAACATAGTGATGTTCACCAATGAAACTACTCCATCTCACGTGATGATCAGACATGGTTTAGTTGATTTGGATCACGTGATCACTTAGAGGATTAGAGCGATGTCTATATAAGTGGGAGTTCTTTAGTAATATGATTAATTGAACTTAAATTTATCATGAACTTAGTACCTGATAGTATCTTGCTTGTTTATGTTTGATTGTAGATAGATGGCCCGTGCTGTTGTTTCGTTGAATTTTAATGTGTTCCTTGAGAAAGCAAAGTTGAAAGATGATGGTAGCAATTACACGGACTTGGTCCGTAACTTGAGGATTATCCTCATTGCTGCACAGAAGAATTACGTCCTGGAAGCACCGCTGGGTGCCAAGCCTGCTGCTAGAGCAACACCAGATGTTATGAACGTCTGACAGAGCAAAGCTGATGACTACTCAATAGTTCAGTGTGCCATGCTTTACGGCTTAGAATCGGGACTTCAACGACGTTTTGAACGTCATGGAGCATATGAGATGTTCCGGGAGTTGAAGTTAATATTTCAAGCAAATGTACGGATTGAGAGATATGAAGTCTCCAATAAGTTCTATAGCTGCAAGATGGAGGAGAACAATTCTGTCAGTGAGCATATACTCAAAATGTCTGGGTATAATAATCACTTGATTCAATTGGGAGTTAATCTTCCAGATGATTGCGTCATTGACAGAATTCTCCAATCACTGTCACCTAGCTACAAGAGCTTTGTGATGAACTATAATATGCAAGGGGTGAATAAGACTATTCTCGAGCTCTTCGCAATGCTGAAAGCTGCAGAGGTAGAAATCAAGAAGGAGCATCAAGTGTTGATGGTCAACAAGACCACTAGTTTCAAGAAAAAGGGCAAAGGGAAGAAGAGGGGGAACTTCAAAAAGAATAGCAAGCAAGTTGCTACTCAAGAGAAGAAACCCAAATCTGGACCTAAGCCTGAAACTGAGTGTTTCTACTGCAAGCAGACTGGTCACTAGAAGCGGAACTGCCCCAAGTATCTGGCGGATAAGAAGGATGGCAAGGTGAACAAAGGTATATGCGATATACATGTTATTGATGTGTACCTTACTAATGCTCGTAGTAGCACCTGGGTATTTGATACTGGTTCTGTTGCTAACATTTGTAACTCGAAACAGGGACTACGGATTAAGCGAAGATTGGCTAAGGACGAGGTGACGATGCGCGTGGGAAATGGTTCCAAAGTCGATGTGATCGCGGTCGGCACGCTACCTCTACATCTACCTTCGGGATTAGTATTAGACCTAAATAATTGTTATTTGGTGCCAGCGTTGAGCATGAACATTATATCTGGATCTTGTTTGATGCGAGACGGTTATTCATTTAAATCAGAGAATAATGGTTGTTCTATTTATATGAGTAAAATCTTTTATGGTCAAGCACCCATGAAGATTGGTCTATTCTTATTAAATCTCGATAGTAGTGACACACACATTCATAATGTTGAAGCCAAAAGATGCAGAGTTGATAATGATAGTGCAACTTATTTGTGGCACTGCCGTTTAGGTCATATCGGTGTAAAGCGCATGAAGAAGCTCCATACTGATGGACTTTTGGAACCACTTGATTATGAATCACTTGGTACTTGCGAACCATGCCTTATGGGTAAGATGACAAAAACACCATTCTCTGGTACTATGGAGAGAGCAACAGATTTGTTGGAAATCATACATACAGATGTATGTGGTCCGATGAATGTTGAGGCTCGTGGCGGATATCGTTATTTTCTCACCTTCACAGATGACTTAAGCAGATATGGGTATATCTACTTAATGAAACATAAGTCTGAAACATTTGAAAAGTTCAAAGAATTTCAGAGTGAAGTTGAAAATCATCGTAACAAGAAAATAAAATTCCTACGTTCTGATCGTGGAGGAGAATATTTGAGTTACGAGTTTGGTGTACATTTGAAACAATGTGGAATAGTTTCGCAACTCACACCACCCGGAACACCCCAGCGTAATGGTGTGTCCGAACGTTGTAATCATACTTTACTTGATATGGTGCGATCTATGATGTCTCTTACTGATTTACCGCTACCATTTTGGGGTTATGCTTTCGAGACGGCCGCATTCACGTTAAATAGGGCAGCATCAAAATCCGTTGAGACGACGCCTTATGAACTGTGGTTTGGCAAGAAACCAAAGTTGTCGTTTCTGAAAGTTTGGGGCTACGATGCTTATGTGAAAAAACTTCAAACTGATAAGCTCAAACCCAAATCGGAGAAATGTGTCTTCATAGTATATCCAAAGGAAACTATTGGATACACCTTCTATCACAGATCCGAAGGCAAGACTTTTGTTGCTAAATTCAGAAACTTTCTAGAGAAGGAGTTTCTCTCAAAAGAAGTGAGTGGGAGGAAAGTAGAACTTGATGAGGTAACTATACCTGCTCCCTTATTAGAAAGTAGTACATCACAGAAACCGGTTTCTGTGACACCTACACCAATTAGTGAGGAAGCTAATGATGATGATCATGAAACTTCAGAACAAGATACTACTGAACCTCGTAGATCAACCAGAGTAAGATCCGCACCAGAGTGGTACGGTAATCCTGTTCTGGAAGTCATGCTACTAGATCATGATGAACCTACGAACTATGGAGAAGCGATGGTGAGCCCAGATTCCGCAAAATGGCATGAAGCCATGAAATCTGAGATGGGATCCATGTATGAGAAGAAAGTGTGGACTTTGGTTGACTCGCCAAAAGATCGGCAAGCAATTGAGAATAAATGGATCTTCAAGAAGAAGACTGACGCTAATAGTAATGTTACTGCCTACAAAGCTCGACTTGTCGCAAAAGGTTTTCAACAAGTTCAAGGGATTGACTACGATGAGACCTTCTCACCCGTAGCGATGCTTAAGTCTGTCCGAATCATGTTAGCAATTGCCGCATTTTATGATTATGAAATTTGGCAGATGGATGTCAAAACTGCATCCCTGAATGGATTTCTGGAAGAAGAGTTGTATATGATGCAGCCGGAAGGTTTTGTCGATCCAAAGGGAGCTAACAAAGTGTCCAAGCTCCAGCAATCCATTTATGGACTGGTGCAAGCCTCTCGGAGTTGGAATAAACGCTTTGATAGTGTGATCAAAGCATTTGGTTTTGTACAGACTTTTGGAGAAGCCTGTATTTACAAGAAAGTGAGTGGGAGCTCTATAGCATTTCTGATATTATATGTAGATGACATATTACTAATCGGAAATGATATAGAATTTCTGGATAGCATAAAGGGATACTTGAATAAGAGTTTTTCAATGAAATACCTCGGTGAAGCTGCATACATATTGGGCATTAAGATCTATAGAGATAGATCAAGACGCTTAATTGGACTTTCACAAAGCACATACCTTGACAAAGTTTTGAAGAAGTTCAAAATGGATCAAGCAAAGAAAGGATTCTTTCTTGTGTTACAAGGTGTGAAATTGAGTAAGACTCAATGCCCGACCAATGCAGAAGATAGAGAGAAAATGAAAGATGTTCCCTATGCTTCAGCCATAGGCTCTATCATGTATGCAATGCTGTGTACCAGACCTGATGTGTGTCTTGCTATAAGTCTAGCAGGGAGGTACCAAAGTAATCCAGGAGTGGAAAACTGGACAGCGGTCAAGAACATCCTGAAATACCTGAAAAGGACTAAGGATATGTTTCTCATATATGGAGGTGACAAAGAGCTCATCATAAATGGTTACATTGATGCAAGCTTTGACACTGATCCGGATGATTCTAAATCGCAAACCGGATACGTGTTTACATTAAACGGTGGAGCTGTCAGTTGGTGCAGTTCTAAACAAAGCGTTGTGGCGGGATCTACATGTGAAGCAGAGTACATAGCTGCTTCGGAAGCAGCAAACGAAGGAGTCTGGATGAAGGAGTTCATATCCAATCTAGGTGTCATACCTAGTGCATCAGGTCCAATGAAAATCTTTTGTGACAATACTGGTGCAATTGCCTTGGCAAAGGAATCCAGATTTCACAAGAGAACCAAGCACATCAAGAGACGCTTCAATTCCATCCGGGATCTAGTCCAGGTGGGAGACATAGAGATTTGCAAGATACATACGGATCTGAATGTAGAAGACCCATTGACTAAGCCTCTTCCACGAGCAAAACATGATCAGCACCAATGCTCCATGGGTGTTAGAATCATTACTGTGTAATCTAGATTATTGACTCTAGTGCAAGTCGGAGACTGAAGGAAATATGCCCTAGATGCAATAATAAAGTTATTATTTTATTTCCTTATATCATGATAAATGTTTATTGTTCATGCTAGAATTGTATTATCCGGAAACATAATACTTGTGTGAATACATAGAGAAACTAAACGTCACTAGTATGCCTCTACTTGACTAGCTCATTAATCAAAGATGGTTATGTTTCCTAACCATAGACATGTGTTGTCATTTGATTAACGGGATCACATTATTAGGAGAATGATGTGATTGACATGACCCATTCCATTAGCTTAGCACCCGATCGTTTAGTATGTTGCTATTGCTTTCTTCATGACTTATACATGTTCCTATGACTATGAGATTATGCAACTCCCGTTTGCCGGAGGAACACTTTGTGTGCTACCAAACGTCACAACGTAACTGGGTGATTATAAAGGAGCTCTACAGGTGTCTCCACAGGTACATGTTGGATTGGCGTATTTCGAGATTAGGATTTGTAACTCCGATTTTTGGAGAGGTATCTCTGGGCCCTCTTGGTAATGCACATCACATAAGCCTTGCAAGCATTGCAACTAATGAGTTAGTTGTGAGATGATGTATTATGAAACGAGTAAAGAGACTTGCCGGTAACGAGATTGAACTAGGTATTGAGATACCGACGCTCGAATCTCGGGCAAGTAACATACCGATGACAAAGGGAACAAAGTATGTTGTTATGCGGTTTGACCGATAAAAGATCTTCATAGAATATGTGGGAGCCAATATGAGCATCCAGGTTCCGCTATTGGTTATTGACCGGAGACATGTCTCGGTCATGTCTACATTGTTCTCGAACCCGTAGGGTCCGCACGCTTAACGTTACGATGACAGTTTCAATATGAGTTATATATTTTGATGTACCGAAGTTAGTTCGGAGTCCCGGATGTGATCATGGACATGACGAGGAGTCTCGAAATGGTCGAGACATAAAGGTTGATATATTGGAAGCCTATGTTTGGACATCGGAAGTGTTCCGGGTGAAATCAGCATTTTACTGGAGTACCGGGAGGTTACCGGAACCCCCCCGGTAACCTAATGGGCCTTAATGGGCCTAGTGGAGGAAGAGGGGAGGAGGCCTAAGGGCTGCCACGCGCCCCTCCCCCCCAAGTCCGAATTGGACAAGGAGGGGGGGCGGCGCCCCCCCTTTCCTTTCATCCCTCTCTTCCTTCTTCCCCAAGTCCTAATCCAACTAGGGAAAGGGGGGAGTCCTACTCCCGGTAGGAGTAGGACTCCTCCTGCGTGCCTCCTCCTAGGGCCGTCCGCACCCCCCTCCTTGGGTCCTTTATATACGGGGGCAGGGGGCACCCCTAGGCACACAAGTTGATCTCTAAGATCGTTCTCTTAGCCGTGTGCGGTGCCCCCTTCCACCATAGTCCTCGATAATATTGTAGTGGTGCTTAGGCGAAGCCCTGCGACAGTAGAACATCAAGATCGTCACCACGCCGTCGTGTTGACGAAACTCTTCCCCGACACTTTGCTGGATCGGAGTCCGGGGATCGTCATCGAGCTGAACGTGTGCTAGAACTCGGAGGTGCCGTAGTTTCGGTGCTTGATCGGTCGTGCCGTGAAGACGTACGACTACATCAACCGCGTTGTCATAACGCTTCCGCTGTCGGTCTACGAGGGTACGTAGATCACACTCTCCCCTCTCGTTGCTATGCATCACTATGATCTTGCGTGTGCGTAGGAAAATTTTGAAATTACTACGTTCCCCAACACAATATGCCTTGTGTTCTAGTTCGAGAGGTAAGTGACATGCTTTTCCATAAACCATTTTATACGGAGACATACCCATAGGATTTTTATATGCAGTTATATAGGCCCATAATGCATCATCAAGGTTTTTGGACCAATTCTTTCTAGACATATTAAGAGTCTTTTGCAAAATTAATTTGAACTCTCTATTACTCAATTCTACTTGACCACTAGACTGAGGGTGATAAGGGGCTGCAATTCTATGATTAACATCATACTTAGCAAGCATTTTATGGAAAGCACCATGAATAAAATGTGAACCACTATCAGTCATTAAATATCTAGGGACTCCAAATCTTGGAAAAATAACTTCTTTAAGCATTTTAGTAGAAGTGTTATGATCAACACTACTAGTTGGAATAGCTTCTACCCACTTAGTAACGTAATCAACGGCAACTAAAATATGTGTATATCCATTAGAGGAAGGAAAAGGCCCCATATAGTCAAAGCCCCATACATCAAATGGTTCAATAACGAGTGAATAGTCCATAGGCATTTCTTGACGGTTACTAATATTACCAATTCTTTGACATTCATCACAAGATAAGAAAAACTTACGGGTATCCTTGAAGAGAGTAGGCCAATAAAAACCAGATTGCAATACCTTATGTGCAGTTCTATCTCCAGCATGGTATCCTCCATAAGCTTCAGAGTGACACTTGCGTAGGATCTGTTCCTGTTCATGCTCAGGTACACAACGTCTAATAACACCATCTACTCCTTTATAAAGATGTGGATCATCCCAAAAGTAATGCCTCAAATCATAGAAGAACTTTTTCTTTTGCTGATATGTGAAACTAGGTGGTATAAACTTAGCAACAATGTAATTAGCATAATCAGCATACCATGGAGCAGTATGAGAAGCATTTATGACATTTAATTGCTCATCAGGAAAGCTATCATCAATATGTAGTGGGTCATCAAGCACATTTTCTAACCTAAACAAGTTGTCTGCAACGGGGTTCTCAGCTCCCTTTCTATCAACAATATGTAAGTCAAATTCTTGTAGAAAGAGAACCCATCTAATAAGTCTAGGTTTAGCATCTTTCTTTTCCATAAGATATTTAATAGCAGCATGATCAGTGTGAATAGTTACTTTAGAATCAACAATATAAGGTCTGAACTTATCACAAGCAAATACAACTGCTAAGAATTCTTTTTCAGTAGTAGCATAATTTCTTTGAGCATTGTCTAGGGTTTTACTAGCATATTGAATAACGTTTAATTTCTTATCAAATCTTTGCCCTAGAACAGCACCTACAACATAGTCACTAGCATCACACATAATTTCAAAGGGTAAATTCTAATCAGGTGGCTGAACAATAGGTGCAGAGATCAATGCTTTCTTAAGTATTTCAAATGCTTCTACACAATCATCATCAAAGACAAATGGTATATCTTTTTGTAATAAATTAGTCAGAGGCCGAGAAATTTTTGAGAAGTCCTTAATGAACCTCTTATAAAATCCAGCGTGACCAAGGAAACTTCCTATACCTTTGATGTCCTTGGGGCATGGCATCTTTTAAATAGCATCAACCTTGGCTTTATCAACTTCAATACCTCTTTCACAAACTTTATGCCCCAAGACAATACCTTCATTAACCATAAAGTGGCACTTTTCCCAATTCAAGACAAGATTAGTTTCTACACATGTCTGCAAAACTCAATCAAGGTTGCTCAAGCAATCATCAAAAGAAGATCCATAGACGGAGAAATCGTCCATGAAAACCTCACAAATCTTTTCACAAAAGTCAGAGAATGTGGCCATCATGCATCTTTGAAAGGTAGCAGGTGCATTACATAAACCAAAAGGCATACGTCTATAAGCAAAAGTACCAAAAGGGCAAGTAAAAGTAGTCTTTGATTGATCCTTGGCTGACACAGGTATTTGAGAGAAACCAGAGTAACCATCTAGAAAGCAAAAATGTGTATGTTTGGATAATCTTTCTAGCATTTGATCGATAAAAGGTAAGGGGTAATGATCCTTTTTAGTGGCCTTATTTAATTTGCGGAAATCAATTACCATCCTATAACATGTAATAATTCTTTGGGGATTCAATTCATCTTTATCATTAGGAACGACAGTAATATCTCCCTTCTTAGGGACACAATGGATAGGACTTACCCACTGACTATCAGCAACGGGATAAATTATACCTGCCTCAAGGAGCTTTAGTATTTCCTTTCTTACCACTTCTTTCATTTGAGGATTCAACCGTCATTGATGATCACGAACTGGTTAAGCATCTTCTTCCAAATTTATTTTATGTTGACATAGAGTGGGACTAATTCCCTTAAGATCATCAAGAGTATACCCAATAGCAGCACGGTGCTTCTTCAGAGTTTCCAATAATCTCTCTTCCTCATGCTTTGAAAGGTTAGCACTAATAATAACATGATATATCATTTTCTCATCAAGATAAGCATATTTAAGAGTATCAGGCAACGGTTTAAACTCAAACACGGGATCACCCTTGGGTGGAGGAGAATCCCCTAGGATTTCAACAGGCAAATTGTGTTTCAGAATAGGTTCCTGTTTAAAGAATACTTCATCTATTTCCCTTCTTTCATCCATAAACATATCATTTTCATGGTCTAGCAAATATTGTTCTAAAGGATCACTAGGAGGTGTGGCAATAGAAGCAAGATCAATAATTTCATCCTTACTAGGTAATTCTTCTTCACGGTGTTGTCTACTAAATTTAGAGAAATTAAATTCATGAGACATATCAGCTAAACCGATAGTAACAACATCCTTTTTGCAATCTATCTTAGCATTAAGAGTGTTCAAGAAGGGTCTACCAAATATAATGGGACAAAAGCTATCTTGTGGGGAACCAAGAACAAGTAAATCAGCAGGATATTTAGTTTTCCCACACAAGACTTCAACATCTCTAACAATTCCCATTGGTGAAATAGTATCTCTATTGGAAAGTTTAATTGTGACATCAATATCTTCTATCTCAGCTGGTGCGATATCATGCATAATTTCTTTGTATAAGTTGTAAGGTATTTCACTAGCACTAGCACCCATATCACATAAGCCATGATAACAATGATCTCCTACTTTAACAGAAATAACAGGCATGCCTACCACAGGTCTGTTTTTATCTTTAGCACAAGGTTTAGCAATTCTAGCAGTCTCATCAAGGAAATGAATAACATGCCCATTGATATTATGAGACAAGAGATCTTTAACAATAGAAATATCAGGTTCAACTTTAATTTGCTTAGGAGGTGTATAAGTTTTAATATTGCTTTTACGAACCACAGTTGAAGATTTATCATGATCCTTTATCCTTACAGGGAAAGGTGGTTTCACAACATAAGAAGTAGGAACAATAGGATCATTATAAGTGATAGTCTTTTCTTCAACTTTAATAGGTGCAGCTACTTTTACTTCCATGGGAGGATGATATTTAAACCACTTCTCCTTGGGGAGATCAACATAAGTAGCAAAAGATTCATAGAAAGAAGCTACTATTTCAGAGTTAAGTCCATATTTAGTGCTAAATTTACGGAAAACATCGGTATCCATAAAAGATTTAACACAATCAAACTTAGGTGTCATACCTAACTCCTTACCTTCGTCGAGGTCCCAGTCCTCAGAGTTGCGTTTAATTCTCTCCAATAAATCCCATTTGAATTTAATAGTCTTCATCGTAAAAGAGCCAGCACAAGAAGTATCAAGCATGGTGCGATTGTTATCAGAAAGTTGAGCATATAAATTTTGAATAATCATCTCTCTTGAGATCTCATGATTGGGGCATGAATATAACATTGATTTAAGCCTCCCCCAAGCTTGAGCGATGCTTTCTCCTTCGCGAGGCCAAAAATTATATATATAATTGCGATCACGATGAACAAGATGCATAGGATAAAACTTCTGATGAAATTCCAATTTCAATCTTTTGTAGTTCCATGACCTTGTATCATCACATAGCCTATACCATGTCAATGCATCTTCCTTCAAAGATAAAGGGAAGACCTTCTTCTTAACAACATCTCCGGGTACACCTGCAGGCTTAAATAATCCACAAACTTCATCCACATATATTAGATGCTCATCAGGATGCTTTGTTCCATCTCCTACAAAAGGATTAGCTAGCAGTTTTTCTATCATACCCGAAGGAATTTCAAAGCGGACATTTTCATTTTCAGTAGGTTCAGTAGGTTGAGGAGCAACCCTTTGCTCTACTAGTCGGGGTGAAGATACCCCGAACAAGCCCCTTAGAGGATAACTTTCCACAGTAACAAGTGACAGTAAATTTCAGCACACTATATAAATTTTTCCTTACCAAATTCCACCTACCAAAGGCGCTTCACTCCCAGGCAACGGCGCTAGAAAAGAGTCTAGATGACCCACAAGTATAGGGGATCTATCGTAGTCCTTTCGATAAGTAAGAGTGTCGAACCCAACGAGGAGAAGAAGGAAATGATAAGCGGTTTCTAGCAAGGTATTCTCTGCAAGTACTGAAATAAGTGGTAACAGATAGTTTTGTGATAGGATAATTTGTAACGAGCAACAAGTAACAAAAGTAAATAAAGTGCAGCAACAAGGCCCAATCCTTTTTGTAGCAAAGGACAAGCCTAGACAAACTCTTATTTAGAGAAAAGCGCTCCCGAGGACACATGGGCATATCGTCAAGCTAGTTTTCATCACGTTCATATGATTCGCGTTCGGTACTTTGATAATTTGGTATGTGGGTGGACCGGTGCTTGGGTACTGTCCTTACTTGGACAAGCATCCCACTTATGATTAACCTCTATTGCAAGCATCCGCAACTACAACAAAAGTATTAAGGTAAACCTAACCATAGCATGAAACATATGGTTCCAAATCATCCCTTTACGAAGCAACGCATAAACTAGGGTTTTAGCTTCTGTCACTCTAGCAACCCAGCATCTACTTATTACTTCCCAATGCCTTCCTCTAGGCCCAAATAATGGTGAAGTGTCATGTAGTCGACGTTCACATAACACCACTAGAGGAGAGACAACATACATCTCATCAAAATATCGAACGAATACCAAATTCACATGACTACTAATAGCAAGACTTCTCCCATGTCCTCAGGAACAAACGTAACTACTCACAAAGCATATTCGTGTTCATAATCAGAGGGGGATTAATATGCATATAGGATCTGAACATATGATCTTCCACCAAATAAACCAACTAGCATCAACTACAAGGAGTAATTAACACTACAAGTAACCTACTAGTACCAATCCCGGACTTGGAGACAAGAATTAGATACAAGAGATGAACTAGTGTTTTGAGAGGAGATGGTGCTGGTGAAGATGTTGATGGAGATTGCCCTCTCCCGATGAGAGGAGCGTTGGTGATGACGATGGTAATGATGTCCCCCTCTCGGAGGGAAGTTTCCCCGACAGAACAGCTCCTCTAGAGCCCTAGATTGGTTCCGCCAAGCTTCCGCCTTGTGGCAGCGGAGTTTCATCCGAGGAGATGGCTTATGATTTTTCGAATATAGCAGAAGATGGACATCAGAGGGCCACCAGGGGGCCCACGAGGTAGGGGGCGCGCCCCCACCCTCGTGGGCAGGGTGTGGCCCCCTGGTGAACTTCTTGCACTCAGTATATTTTATATATTCTGAAAACATCTTCCGTGAAGTTTCAGGACTTTTGGAGCTGTGCAGAATAGGTCTCTAATATTTTCTTCTTTTCCAGCCCAGAATCCCAGCTGCCCGCATTCTCCCTCTTTATGTAAACCTTGTAAAATAAGAGAGAATAGGCATAAGTATTGTGACTAATGTGTAATAACAGCACATAATGCAATAAATATCGATATAAAAGCATGATGCAAAATGGACGTATCACCCATGAACACGGTTTTCGAAGACACGGGATCTCTATCTAGCTGGCGATACGTTGTGTCATCCATGCACCTGACGCATCCAGAAAATCCGTGGACCACCTGCCCCGCGACATATCCGTAACCGAGATAGTCGTGCACCGTCGTGAGCAGTGCGGCTCTCATAGGGAAATATTCTTTCTTTGCGGCATCCCACGTATTGGCTGGCATTTTCCACAATGTGTCTAGCTCCTCTTTCAGCAGCCCCAGATACAGATTGATGTCGTTCCCTGGTTGTTTTGGCCCTTCAATTAGCATACTCATGTGAATGTACTTCCTATTCATCACAACCAGGGGGGAAGGTTGTACATCCACATAAACACAGGCCAGGTGCTATGTGTGCTTCTCTGGCGTCCAAATGGATTGACTCCATCGATGCTCGCACCCAGCACGATGTTCCTTGGATCGTCCCCAAATTCTAGGTGTTTGAAGTTCAACGCTTGCCACTGGCTCGCATCCTTAGGGTGAGTCAGCATCTTGTCTTTTTTATTTATCTCCGGATCATTTCCATCATCTTCTCGCTTCTTCTCCTCCCTATTCACGTGCCAACGTAGGAGCTTTGGTAGCTTAGGGTCCGCGAAATACCGCTGCATAAGAGGAGTGATCGGAAAGTACCACACCACTTTTCGAGGAGCTTTCTTCCTCCTCTTGTATCGAGTGACGCCTCACACCAGACATATGGTAGACTCTGCATGCTCGTCCCGATAAATGATGCAATTGTTCATGCACACATGGTATTTCATGTGTGGTAAATCCAGAGGACACACGATTTTCTTCGCCACCTCGAAATTGGTTGGTCACTTGTTCCCCTTGGGAAGACGTTCGTGCCAGAATGACATGTTCTCGTCAAAGCATGCGTCGGTCATTTTGTGTTTTACCACCATCTCCAGAGCCATGAGCGTTACTTTCAGGCGGGTATCCTCGGGCCTGCATCCTTCAGACAATGGAGTAACCGCGTCTATCTCCAGTTGATCCATCTTGGCTTTCTCTCGGGTGGTAGCTCTTGCGTTATCCGTCTGCTTGAGAAGCAGCTCTTGAATATGAGGGTCCTGCACCCAGCCCATCGATGGTCCATCGTTGTCTGCTCCGGCATCTTCTTATTCACGATCATGCCCTTCGTCTGCTCCGGCATCTTCCTCATCATCATGTCCAGCATCTTCTACATGATGACTGTGTACTGCATCTACTTCGTGATCATGTCCTGGAGATTCTTCGTCTTCTCGCCCGCCCTCGCCGCGGTTGTCTTGCTGCCCTTCCTCATTTCTTGCCCAGCCCCCAGACTTCATAATCATTTTCATCACCTTGCCACCGATAGCCATCCATGAAACCACGCAAGAGCAAGTGGTCCCGCACCTGTACGGAATCCGGGTCCATAAGGCTCCTTAGCTTGCATCTTCGACATAGACATCTTATTTCCGTCTCGTTCTTTTGAAGCATCTCGGCCTTCGTGGAGCTCAAAAACCTATTCATGATACCTTCGGTCATCGTGCGGACCATGGTCGCCTGCGGGGTAGAGCAAAAC
Source organism: Triticum dicoccoides (assembly GCF_002162155.2). NCBI lineage: Eukaryota > Viridiplantae > Streptophyta > Magnoliopsida > Poales > Poaceae > Triticum > Triticum dicoccoides. Next base: position 241,751,289 of record NC_041386.1, on the reverse strand, counting down.
GATATTTTAGAACCAAAAAAATTTGGCATGACTTTGCCTAAAAATAGGACCAAAAAGAAACCATAGTGCCAAATTATTGCCGAAACGGAAATGAATCAACATTCTGGCAAAATATTGGCAACTATCGCATTTCAAATACCGGTACCTGCAAACACAAACATATGCAACACCACAAACATACATCGATCTAGGCCATAAAAAGTGCATGTGCACGTTGTTGGAGGGAGAAAAAAGTAGATCTACAACATAAAGAAGCTTTCCCCTTACTTAGGTATCAAAAAAAGGAAATTTAACCACTTAATTTGGGTGAATCTGTGGTGCAAATGAGGTGAGGAGGAGGAGGTAGCCGAGACAAGCTTGGAGGAGGAGGTGGGGAGAATGAAGTGGGGAAAGTGAGTGTGGTAGGTGGCTGTCCAAAATATCTAGCTGGTCTCAGGTTACTAATGGCACACCACCTAATAATGCGCCATTAGTAACCCTGATTACTAATGGCGCATTATTAGGTGGTGCGCCATTACTATTTGTGCAAAAAAAATTGTTAGTAGTGGCGCACCTTGGTTGTGGTGCGCCATTACTAGTTTGACCTAGTAATGGCGCACTCTACCCTGGTGCGCCATTACTAGTTTTGAAAAAAATTTGTTAGTAGTGGCACAGGGAGTGTGTGGTGCGCCATTACTAGTTAAAACTAGTAATGGCGCACTGTGCCTTGGTGCGCCATTAGTAGTTTTGGAAAAAAAATTGTTAGTAATGGCACACCATGTGTGTGGTGCGCCATTAGTACTGAGGACACTAATGGCGCACCTATATCCGGTGCGCCACTGCTATATAGCAGTGGCGCACCACATATATGGTGCGCCATTAATGTCCATATTACCTATAGCCCTTTTCCTAGTAGTGACTAGAGCTTTTTGCAGGCGAAGACTACTTTTGTCAGGATAGCGTGTACTAGCTACCCCCCTTCAAACTTGGCCATTGTGGGATCCCTTCCCACCTAGACATTTGGGAAGAGGATGAAGGCCACTATAAATATGACCTGGCCACCACCATAGTAGGGGACGGAAAATTCAGGCCACCCTCACACTCATCAGCTCATCGAGCTCAAGAACACCTCACCTCCTAAGGCTATCCATTCACTGTACTAGTCCATGCTCAGCCCCTCGAGGCAATCCACCCACAAACTGGAGTAGGGTATTACACCGCAAGGTGGCCCAAACCAGTATAAACCCCCATGTCTCCTGTTCTTTCGGTTCGTCGAGCTAGGCCGTGGAATCATTGAGCGAGCGAGTCAGATAGAGAGTGTTCTTCATGCGTACCCCAGAGTTCGAACCTATCAAGGGTTTGCCAGAACCCGCAATCCGTCAAGCACACGTTCAGCATGATGACGTCCCTCGAGCTCTTGATCCAGTTTAGGACGAGGGAGAGTTTCGTCAGCATGACAGCGTGATGACGGTGTTGATGATGTGATCCATGCAGGTCTTCGCCTAAGCACTACGACAATATGACCGAGGTGGTAAACTGTGGAGGGGGGCACTGCACACGGCTGAGGAACAATTGATGTGCTTTGGGGTGCCCCCTGCCCCCGTATATAAAGGAGGGGAGGAGGGGGCCGCCTCCCTAGGGGCGCGCCAAATGTGGGGAGTCCTACTAGGACTCCCAAGTCCTAGTAGGATTCCCCTATCCTTTTTTTCCTTTTCCGGAGTAGCAAAGGGGAAGGAGAGAAGGAGTAGGAGAGGGAAAGGGGGCACCGCCCCCACCGCTTGTCCAATTCGGATTGGCAAGGGGGGAGCCACCTCATATGGCCGGCCCTCTCTCCTCCACTAAGGCCCATGTTGGACCATTACCTTCCGGGGGGTCCAGTAACCCCCGGTACTCCAAAACTTCCCGAAACCATTCTGATGTCCTAATGTAACCTTCCAATATATGAATATTTTCCTCTTGATCATTTCGAGACTCCTCGTCGTGTCCATGATCTCATCCGGGACTCCGAACAAACTTCGGTCATAAAAAACACATAACTCATAATACAAATCGTCATCGAACGTTAGGCGTGTGGACCCTACGGGTTCGAGAACTATGTAGATATGACCGAGACACACTTCTGGTCAATTACCAATAGTGGAACATGGATGCTCAAATTGTCTCCTGCATATTCTATGAAGATCTTTATCGATCAAACCACATAAGAACATATGTTATTCCCTTTGTCATTGGTATGTTACTTGCCTGAGATTTGATCGTCGGTATCATCATACCTAGTTCAATCTCATTACTGGAAAGTCTCTTTACTCGTTCGTAATGCATCATCCCGTAACTAACTCATTATCACATTGATTGCAAGGCTCATAGTGATGTGCATTACCGAGAGGGCCCAGAGATACCTCTCCGATACACAGAGTGACAAATCCTAATCTTGATCTATGACAACTCAACAAACACCATCAGAGACACCTGTAGAGCATCTTTATTATCACCCAGTTATGTTGTGACGTTTGATAGCACACAAGGTGTTCCTTCGATATTCGGGAATTGCATAATCTCATAGTTAGAGAACATGTATAAGTCATGATGAACGCAATAGTAATAAAACTAAACGATCATTATGCTAAGCTAACGGATGGGTCTTGACCATCACATCATTCTCTAATGATGTGATCCCGTTCATCAAAGGACAACACATGTCTTGGTTAGGAAACTTAACCATCTTTGATTAATGAGCTAGTCAAATAGAGGTATACTAGGGACACTCTGTTTGTCTATGTATTCACACATGTACTAAGTTTCCGGTTAATACAATTATAGCATGAATAATAAACATTTATCATGATATAAGGAAATATAAATAATAACTTTATTATTGCCTCTAGGGCATATTTCCTTCAGATATGTACCAAGATGATATGGTAAGTATGCAATGCGAAGTATCACCACTAATGTGCACAAGTGATGTTGCCGGCAATACTCAAAGGCTAGTCTCGATGGGTAAGATACGCAAAATTGGAATATGGTGGTTATCAATGTATTGGCAAGAGTGTATAATGATGGGGTATCATGATACCAAGATGATATTACCGTTCTTGCTTATGGTATGGTGTCAAAATGGTGGAGTGGTCGTTGTCGTTGACGATTCCGTGGTGAAGATGAGCGGTGGTGATGTTGATGCTGAAACACAATAGGACACGGAACCGCAACTCAAATTCTCAAAGCAAAACGTGACAAAATTGTCGGAGTTGATAGCGGTTAAGCGATGGGGGTGTTTGCGGGAAACAGAGGTGCTATGCGGAAGTGATGGTGGTATGCAGAATTGAAAGTGGGCACCGGAGCAAAATTTGGCGAAAGTTAGGTGGAAAATGGGGCGGTGGATGGAGATGTTGCTGTCATGGGCCGGATGACCGGGCTTGAGGGCCGGATGTCCGGGGTGGGGCCGGGTGTCCAGGCTCTAGATCCGTGGATGAACTTTATGAACTCATGGGGAATTTGAAATTCCGGGGCAAAATTAGAGAGATTTTGTGGACGGAAATTGGGGAAAAGAAGGGGAAAGCTAGATCTATTGCAACACATGAAATCTGCGAATCAAATACAACAAAACTTCATCACAGCAACAAATCACAAAAAATTTAGGGGCTATTTTTGTGGGGAATTTTCAAATTTGGGACAAAATCAACAAAACAAGGCTAGAAAACAAAGAGGGGAGGCTTCGAAATCGTGATCAACCTGGCTTTGATACCAAGATGATGTAGGGTGGAACCCTATACGACCGACCTTCATGAAAGGAGCGGATCCCGCAATGAACATGGAGAACACAAGGGGAAATGACAAAGGGGAAACAAAAGAGAATCACCCAGACCAACGAGATTAGGTCACACATATGCTAGATCCGAGTACACATAGAGTTCACACGGTCCAAATCCAACAAGGGACGATACATAGGGTAACCGGTTCTTCTCCGTAAGGAGGTCTTGAGGTCTTCCTTTAGGGGTCTTGAATCAAAGTGGATCTTCTCCGAAGAGGTGTCGGTCCCTCGTGGTGGAGTGGATCCGGATGGATGAGCGAGGCTGTATCTCACATATGAGCTATCACACCGCTAACCCTAGAAATAAGGAGGAGGATTAGTACAAATAGTCTAGGGGAGGGGGCGAGGGGGTACATGGGCCTCGTCCCTACACTATGCGTAGACAGGGGAGGCTAGACATCCGCGCGTCGGGCCGGATGTCCGGGCTGTCGCGAAGGGCCGGATATCCGGGCTGGGGGGCGGATGTCCGGGCTGGCGGGGTTGTTCTTGATGCATTCGGGATGGAGGACGCCGGATTTCCAGGCTTGGGCCGGATTTCTGGGCTGAGGCCGAATGTACAGGGCCTGTAGGTTCTTGGCGGCTGTCGTGGTGGATGCTCCAGGAGCCGGATGTTCGAGGTCATGGCTGGATGTCCAGATCCTGGAAGCTGCTCTTGACTCCATCTGTTCGTTCTCTTCTTCTGTGAACTTGGGGAATTGTCTGTCTTCACGTGCATCTTCGGAGGGTCCTCTTGGTACCTAATCATGCACAACATTTCGGACTTAGGTAGTAGCCATGTCTCAAGTGGATCATATGTGATATCACTATGGAAGAAAGTCACCTCGGTCTCGAGAGCTCTAGCTCTAGCACGTGTCATAGGTCCTCTTGGCACTTGGTGAGATGGCGGTAGGTCCATGGGGATGACCGTAGGATGCTCCACATCATCTCCCCTCCCTTGGTAAACATCCAACCTCGGATCGAAATCTTCATCACCATGGTAGGGATAGAGATCTTTGACATTGAAGATGTCGCTCACGGAGTACTTGTCTCATGGAATGTTGATCTTGTAGGCGTTGTTGTTGTAGCGTTCAAGCACCTTGAAGTGTCCATCCACTTGTGGTAGAAATTTGGACCTGCATTCGTTGGGGAAGCGGTCCTTGCGAAGGTGTAGCCACACAAGATCTCCAATGTTGAATACTATGGGGTGCTTATTGATGTTGAGATTGGTCATGACTCGTTGTACTTGGCACTCAATGGTGTGCCTTTTATCTTCATGCATCTTCTTAAGGTAGTTGACTCGGGCACTCGAGTCCATGTCTGTGCGCTCTTGTAATGGTAGGGGAACAATGTCCAATGGGGACAATTGGTTGAAACCGTAGACGTCCTCGAAGGGGAACTTGCCGGTAGTCGAATGTCTTGTGCGGTTGTAGGCTACTCGGCAATGGGTAGTGTAAGTGCATCTAGTGCCACCCCTAGTTAGTTTTGGAGTATTGATGACAAACCTAGTTGAGGGACTAATGTGTTTGTGAGAATTGCAGGATAACACAGGTAGAAGTCCCTCATTGATTCGGTTTTACTACCAGAGATGGCCCCTAAAAATGTATGAAGACATTGAAGTCAAAGGTGGTATATGAAGATATTCACATTGAAGACTATGACAAGAGAAGACACGATATGAAGCCTATGGAGCTCGAAGACTTAGATCTGTCGTAGTTCTTTTTATCTTGTGTTGAGTCATAGGAACCACCGTACTATTAAGTGGGGTCCAGGAGAACCAGTCAGAATGACTGAAGTGATGCCTAAACCAAAAACCTATGTCTTCGAGTGAAGACAATGAGAGCGAATCTTGTCCAGAGCCGGACAAGTCAGCTTTGCTTGTAGCCCAAGTAAAGTTGCCATGAGAGTTCGAAATCTGACCGTTGAGACACATGTCAGTTCCTTAGTGACCCAGGGTCATTTCGGACAAATCAGGTCGGGTTGCCAAGTGGCTATAAATAGCCCACCCCCTACAACCATAAACGGTTGGCTGCTCAGATTTCAGTGCACGGCTTTTGTCGTTTGAGAGCAACCCACCTCGAAGCCTTTGAGAGAAAATTCCTAGCGAGGAGAAAGCCCTAACCACCCAGAGCCAGAGTAAATTGGGCATCACTTAAGTCTTCTTGTCTGAGTGATCTGAAGACATTACACTTGAGGAATGTGCATCCTCCAGACGGTTAGGCGTCGCATTCTGAGCATCCAAGAGACATTGTGGATTGCCAGTGATCGAAGTCTGTGAAGGTTTGGGAGTCTACCTTGAAGACTTACCTGAGTGATTGGGCGAGGACTATGTGACCTTAGCTCAAGGAGAATACGGTGAGGACTTGGTGTCCTGAGCTGCGTGTTCAGGACTGGGTGTCCGGGACTGTGTGTCCTAAGGTTTAAATACCTAGCCGCTCCAACCAGACGTACAGTTGTCACAGCAACTGGAACTGGTCCAACACATCATTGTCTTCAACGAGTCACTAGTTTCATCTTCACTTCCTTTTACTTACTGTTACTCATTGTGAAGCCATTGCATGCTTGCTATATCTTTTGTCTTCACAACGTAACTGTATGATTTGTTTGGCTTCATAACTTCTTCCTACCTGATCCTTATTACACTGCAGCTACTAGTCATTGTGCTTTCACTCTATTGAATACTTGACCATGGCTTGTCTAGTGTAATCTAACTTCCACTGCATAGTAATAGGCATATCTCTGCTGTTTGTCTTCATAACTTCCACGTTTTGAGACTTTCATAAAAATCGCCTATTCACCCCCCCTCTAGTCGATATAACGCACTTTCAATTGGTATCAGAGCAAGGTGCTCCCTTGTTCTGTGTGATTCGGTTTAACCACCTAGAGTTTTAGCTATGTCGACTGCAGGGATAATTAAAGTCTCCGCTGCGTGCCCCGTCTTCGATGGAACTGAATATCCCTACTGGAAGAATAAGATGCGTATGCATCTTGAAGCCATTGACGTCGACCTATGGTATGTCGTCGAGAACGACGTTCCCAAGGCTGGAGAAGGTGTCACTGCTGCTGATGTCAAGAAATTCGTTCAACTGGACTCTACTACCAAGAACATCATCTGTGGTCATCTGACCAAAGGACAGTATGGCCGTGTGAGTGCTTTGAATACATCCAAGCTGGTCTGGGACTGGCTCTCCAAGATCAATGAAGGCATCTCAACCCAGAGAGATCAGAGAATCAGCGTTCTTCGCAACCTCTTCAACCGCTTCAAGCGAAATGACAATGAGAATGTCCAGCACACATTTGATCGGCTCACTGACATCACAAATGAGCTTCAAGCCCTCGGCGCTACTGAGATCACCAAACATGAAATCGTCAAGACGCTGCTAAGATCACTTGATAGTTCGTTTGACATCCTAGCCCTGGTGATTCAAGAACGTCCTGATTTCAAGACACTCGATCCGTCTGACATACTTGAGAGGCTCAACACACATGAGTTTCAGCTTTCTAAGAAAAGAGATATCTACGGTCCAAACTATGGGCGAACTCGTGCCTTCAAGGCAAAAGCTGTTTCCTCATCTGAAGAAGAATCTGACAGCAGTTCTGATGATCCTGAAGACATTGGAAGGGAACTTGCAATGCTTGTGAAGAAGTTCCAAAAGTTCACCAAGAAGAAAGGCTTTAGAAAGTCTTCACGATCAAGCTTAAGGAATGATGAAGCTTCTTCTCATGACTACAAGAAGAAAACATGTCACAAGTGCAAGAAACTTGGCCACTTCATCTCTGAGTGTCCACAGTGGGACAATGAGAACAAAAAGAAGAAGAAGAGCAAGGAATATGACTCTGACGACAAGAAGAAGAAGAAGAAATACTCAAAGTCTTCTTCCAAGTCTTCCTCAAAGTCTTCATCACACAAGAAGAGCTCATCTGGCAAGGCACGTGCGTTTGTTGGCAAGGAAATGGATTCAGAGGAGGAGTCCGCTTCTGAGGAGGCAGAGGTGGAGTCTGAGGAGGAGTCTGATTCTGGCATTGCAAGTCTGGCTACAGCATACGTCGCCAAGTCCATCTTCAACACTGAAGACAATGACCTCATCACCAACACCGATGCAAATGACAAGCACTACTCCACTCCTACCTACTGCTTCATGGCACATGGTGCCAAGGTAAACAAACGCACTACTCACTATCAAACATCTAGTGACGATGACTCTAATTGTGATTCAAAACCCAGTTACAGAACACTCGCTAAAATTGTAACTGAACAACAGAAAGCCATGGAACATATTCAAAAACTGTTAGGCAGAAGCGATGATCTGTTGGGTGCTGAAATGACTCGACCTGAATCCTTAATTGAAGACATAAAAAATCTTCATGTTAAGTATCAGGAACTTGAAGATCGTCATGATACTCTCTCAACAACTCATGAAAAGCTTTCCTATGATTATCTTCAAAGGAAGCAAGAACTTGAGAAATTGAGAGCGGCTCATGAAGATCTTCAAAAGGAAAATGAGTCACTTTGCGTCGAACAGATCAGTTCCGCTCAGGAAGGATTTGAACCACCTTGTCTTAAATGCATTGAGCATGATAATGCTACTTCTGTTGCTGAATGTTCCACTGCTACTGCTGTTGCAATATCTTCAACTGTTGATGTGGTAACTAACCCCTCTGCTGAGGATACCACTGCTATTGCTGATGAGAATGCTAGGTTGAAGACATTGCTTGAAACAGGGATGTACAAAAGCCTTAAAGGGCATCAGACGCTATGTGACGTCCTGAAAAAGCAGATTCTGAACCGAAACCCTAGGAAAGAGGGTGTAGGGTTCGTAAGGAAAATAAATGCAGATGGCTCTTACTGGAAACCTGAGCAGTACCCAAAACCAAGTGGGTTGCTGCAGAGGAACCTTCAGCAGATCCATCAAATTTATCTGGCTTCACCTGTGCTAACCCCATTATCATTGATGAATCCTTTGATGCACACTATAAACTGTTTAAGAATCAGAATGGTGAAGTGTTTGCCAGGTACATTGGTACTAACTGCAGGAATGGACCGCCTATGAAGAAGATCTGGGTTCCGAAAACATGTCTGGAAAATCTTCCTGTGAATGTCTTCATGACACCTCACATGAAGAAGACAAACCTCAGACCAAAAGCATCATACGGTCCAAAGGCTTCATACAGACAGAGGACTCACCTGAGTCGCACTAACGCAAATGTTTTGCAGGGAAACCATACTCTGGCATATGAACATGAGAGCCGTTCATCAAACCGTCATGTTCGTATGACCAAGAATTATTCTGCCTATTCTTAAGAGTACTATTGTCCGCCTGCTAGACTGTTTGCTATGGCTCCAAAGCCAAAATTCTCAGATGCTGCACTTAGACTTATTGCTTCTAAGCCACCCTTGAAGATGTGGGTGGTTAAATAAGCTTAACTCTCTTTTGCAGGGAAAGGTCTCCAGCAGAAAACCAAAATCTTCTGACGCTATTGCTGGGGACCTTAAAAATCTTGTAGGGCACAAGATAAAATGCCCAAATGGCATCATTATGTACTTCGTTCCTGAATTGCATGCCACTCTCCCTATTAGTCCTAATCTGGATCTAAGTTTTCATAACCCACTGGTTCGTCAAATGTTTTTGCTTCACAATTCTCTTCGTGAAGCCTATCCCCCTAACTGCACTGTAGGGTATGACACCAGCGCCTTCAGAGTCTTCAGAATGGATTATTGACAGTGGGTGTACAAATCACATGACTGGCAAAAGAAGTCTTCTCATGGACTCAACTTTACGTCCATCCGACAAGAGCCACATCACATTTGCTGACACTGGTAAAAGTAAGGTATTGGGTCTAGGTAGAGTTGCAATCTCAAGGGATCAACACATGGATAAAGTCATGCTTGTTGAATCCCTTGGCTTCAACTTAATGTCTGTCTCAATGCTTTGCGATTTGAACATGATTGTAATGTTTGGAAAATATCGTTGCCTTGTACTAATGGAATCTGACAAGTCTCTAGTGTTTGAAGGGTATCGAAAAGATGATTTGTACGTGGTAGATTTCTCAGCAGGGCCACAGCTTGCAGTATGTCTTCTAGCAAAGGCTTCAGAATGCTGGCTATGGCATCGGAGGCTTGGACATGCTGGCATGAGGAACCTCCACACTCTTGCGAAGAAGAAACATGTCATAGGCATCGAGGGCGTCAAGTTCAAGAAAGATCACTTATGCGGTGCCTGTGAAGCAGGGAAGATGACGAGGGCAAAACATCCCTCGAAGACAATCATGACCACTACTCGACCCTTTGAACTGCTTCACATGGATCTTTTTGGTCCCACTCACTACTCAACTTTTACTACTACTGCTTTCCTTATGGCTTCGTTATTGTTGATGATTATTCTAGATATACTTGGGTGCACATAATCCTTTACAAGACTGAAGTGCAGGATGTCTTCAGACGCTTCGCCAATTGAGCTATGAACAATTACGGTGCCAAGATAAAGCACATTAGAAGTGACAATGGCACTGAATTCAAGAACACTGGCCTTGATACATATCTTGATACCTTGGGCATCACACATGAATTCTCAACTCCGTACACGCCACAGCAGAATGGCGTCGTCGAACGCAAGAACAGAACACTCATTGAGATGGCCAGAACGATGCTAGATGAATACAAGACTCCAAGAAAATTCTCGACTGAAGCCATTGACACTGCATGCCATACAATCAATCGTGTTTATCTTCACAAGCTTCTGAACAAGACATCTTATGAGCTCCTTACTGGCAAAAAGCCAAATGTCAGTTACTTCAGAGTATTTGGCGCAAGGTGCTGGATCAAGGACCCACATCACACCTCAAAATTTGCACCAAAGCACATGAAGGTTTTATGCTTGGATATGGAAAGTATTCGCACTCCTACAGAGTCTTCAATCTCTTTCATTACAAAGTGGTTGAAATAGTGGATGTGAGGTTCGATGAGACCAACGGATCACAAAGAGAGCAGCTGCCAAGTGTGCTAGATGAAGTTCCATCTAGTGAATCACTCAAGCTAATGGGAACTGGGGAGATTATACCTTCTGAAGATCATCCTGAAGAAGAACTTATCATTTCAGCACCTGATCAACATGAAGACATTGCTCATCCTGAAGACATTCCTTCCAACAACGACAGTGAACAGCAAGAGCAAAGTCTTCACCCTGTACATCCTCGTGTTGCCAATGAAGTGCAGATTGAAAGAATAATTGATAGCATCAATGCACCTGGTCCACTCACTCGTTCAAGGGAAACTCAGCTAGCAAATTTCTGTGGGAACTTCGCATTCGTCTCAATATCAGAACCCAAGAAAGTTGAAGAAGCCTTCATGGAACCTAAATGGATTCAAGCTATGCAAGAAGAGCTTCAACAGTTTGAGCTGAATAATGTATGGGAACTGGTTAAGCGTCCTGATCCACAGAAGCACAACATAATAGGCACCAAATGGATATATCGCAACAAGCAAGATGAGAATGGTCAAGTTGTCAGAAACAAAGCTCGTCTCGTTGCTCAAGGATATACTCAAGTGGAAGGCATTGACTTCGATGAAACATTTGCTCCTGTGGCTAGGCTTGAAGCCATACGCATACTGCTAGCCTATGCAAATCATCATAACATACTTCTATATCAAATGGATGTGAAGAGTGCCTTTCTCAATGGCAAGATTGAAGAAGAAGTGTATGTTGCACGACCGCCTGGCTTTGAAAATCCAAAACATCCTGACATGGTATACAAGCTCAACAAGGCACTGTATGGCCTCAAACGAGCCCCTAGGGCCTGGTATGACACACTCAAATACTTCCTGAAGAGCAAAGGCTTCATACCTGGTTCCCTAGATCCCACTCTTTTCACGAAGACATATGATGGTGAACTGTTTGTGTGCCAAATATATGTGGATGACATTATCTTCGGCTGCACCAATCAGAAGTACAGTGAATAGTTTGGATACATGATGCAAGAGCAATATCAGATGTCCATGATGGGAGAGTTGAAGTTCTTTCTTGGTCTTCAAATACGACAACAACGCAATGGCATCTTCATATCTCAAGAGAAGTATCTCAAAGATTGCCTGAAGAAGTTTGGTATGAAAGACTGCAAAGGCTTCACAACACCAACGCCAGCCAAACATCATCTGGGTCCTGACGACAATGGTAAAGAGTTCGATCAAAAGGTATACCGCTCCATGATTGGTTCTTTACTTTATTTATGTGCATCTAGGCCATATATTATGCTTAGTGTTTGCATGTGTGCTCGATTTCAAGCGGCACCAAAGGAGTCGCATCACTTAGCTGTGAAGCGAATTCTTCGATATTTGGCTCACACCCCAACTCTAGGATTATGGTATCCAAAGGGCTTAGAGTTTGATTTGGTTGGATTCTCGGATGCTGATTATGCTGGTGACAAAGTTGATCGGAAGTCTACATCAGGCACATGTCACTTTCTGGGACGATCACTTGTATGTTGGTCTTCAAAGAAGCAGAACTGTGTATCTCTCTCCACTGCTGAATCTGAATACATTGCTGCTGGATCTTGCTGTGCTCAGCTTCTGTGGATGAAGCAAACACTCAAGGAATATGGCATTCATCTGAAGCAAGTGCCACTTTACTGCGACAACGAAAGCGCCATCAAGATTGCCAACAACCCAGTTCAGCACTCGAAGACAAAGCATATTGAAATTCGTCATCACTTTCTCAGAGATCATGTTGTGAAGGAAGACATTGATATCATACACGTCAACACTGAAGAGCAATTGGCAGATATCTTCACCAAGCCCTTGGATGAGAAGAGGTTTTGCAAGTTACGGTGTGAGCTAAATATCCTGGAATCCTCAAATGTCCTGTGATCAGGCACACATCCTAACCCTTATGCATATTGATGACTTAGATGTGCAACACACGAAGTGAAGTATATCTTCAATCAGTGAAGACATACATTCTAAGTGTGAATACATTAATGTGGAATTTGACTTCAGAGCGCCACGATAATTGTGCGCCATGTCTGGGTCTAATACTTCCTATACGGTGGGTAACACCACCACCAAACGTTCTATTTTGAAGTGTTTCACTCTTGGCGTTACCTTGCAATGTCTTCATATTTGGTTTGGCTTCAATCTTAACATGTCTTCATGATTATCTTCACTAGTTGATTGTATAGATATATATATATACTAGTGTTCTGTCCTCTACAGCATTCACTTATAACTATGTCTTCTTGGTTGAATCTTTTTGAACTAAGTGAATGTGATCGGACCCTAATCTCTCTATGCTTTCTATCTCAAATTCTATTTCTCCAAGTCATATGCATTCTATTGAAACTGTCGAATGTCTTCTCTACGTCCTTGTCAGCAGAAGACATAGAGACAACCTTTAAAACCGTTTTCAATGCTCATTCATCCACAAGAAATCCGAAGAAGTAGGAACGACCGCCCAACAATCTAGGCGTGCGTGGGATGTGGAACTGCCCCCAAAATACCACATGATGGCCACATGCTACTCAGATGCGAATCGCCAGGGGCACCTGAGTAATAGCGCAGTGCCGCCCCTGCGCCTATAAATTCACACTTACCGCGGTCATTATCTCCATCTTCCACCCTCGCACGAACCCTAGCGCCACCGCTAGCTCTCGACGATGCCGGCGACGAAGCGCTTCGCTACCGCAACCTCTCTGACGACGTCTTCACGCTGACCGCGGACATCGTCCTCTCCGCCGTCGCTGTAGGTCTCCTCCGTCACCAAGTTAGGGCACGGACGAGTGAACTGCTCGGCCTCATCTCTCGCTCCGTCTAGCAGTTCTCAGTGTGGTAAATAAAACTGCCTTTTTACAGCACCGTTGATCCTATTGATCTGTCACTTTCTACCACAAGCAGTTTCTGCTCACACAAACTAGATCTCTCTCAAACTGCATCTCATAACATGCCTAGAATATTCACTTGTGCTTCAAAAGGTAGTTAAATTCCTCACTTGTACTGATCTGTGGATTCGTACAAATCTGGAACCAACTTCTTATCTATGAGTGAATGTCTTCGCACGATGAGGTCAATGTCTTCTAAACTGATTTATCTTCAAAAATCTTTTGAGAATGCATATGACCTCTTCCCCTTCCCTTGCACCTTAATGCTGTCACAGGTACATGTCCGTGGGAGAATCCTATTGTTCTCATAGTCTGCATTCATTTGCAGAATTCCTACAGCATCACATAAATTCTCCTGAAGCCAGTTCCTGTTGGTCCAACAAGAAAAAGCCTTTGAAGCCTTTGAACGTCTTGAAGCCTTTCAAGTTAAAGTTTATGGCTTCAGAAACAGCAGCAAGGAAGGGGGGCAGACAACGACGTAGAGGAACATCCAAAGATCTGCCTGATGAACTGGCAGAAATATATAAAACAGATCCTGAAGAGAATTATGGTCAGCGCAAGACCCGAATCCAATGGATTCGATGCTATTGGGCAGAACAATGGTTCAAGTACCGCTTCACAACCCAAGAGTATGTTGAGAAGAGTGCCATCAAAAGACCGTGGGGAGACATCTTATTCAAGAACCTTGTACCCAGGTCCAGAGATGAAGCTATTGCCCAAAGCTTCTATCCATGCATGGTTCATGGGCCACAGCCTGATGATGCACATCCGTCGTCACTACTCTGGTGTCGTGACGACAATCTGTTCAAGCGCAACTTCCAGTTTGCCCAAAACTCAGCGAAGCAGAACAAAAAGAAATTTGGGTTAGACTTCAACCCTGGCCCCTCAGCACCAAGGGCAGATGGCACGCGAGAAGCAGAACCCAATGTCATCGGTCTGTATGCCAACCTTCAAGGCCTCATCACCTACATCTTGGTTCAAGGGACTGCAGTGAATGAGCCTGCAGCTAACACTGAGTCTGATGAAGCGCCTGAAGTGCCTGCAGTGCCGAAGCCAAGGCAGTTGAAGAAGCCAAAAGCTTCAAAGCCGGCCCCTTCACCAAAAATATCAAAGGCGAAGCCATTGGCGACTGCACCTCCTGAAGACAGTGTGCAGTCTGAAGACTTATCTCGCGTCTCAAGGCACCAGAAGGCCAAGATGCCTCTGTTTCACACTGGCAAAGAACTCACAGCTGCTGCCATCCTGCGCAGCGAAGCCATTGATCTGTCAAGTGATGAAGATCTTGCAGATGACGCTCTTGAGCAACTCATCAAGAGCAAAGAAGAAGCATAAATCTTCAACAATCTGCCTCTCTTTGATGTCGCCATCATCCACAACTTCATTGACGAGTGGTTTGCCACACCAGACATCAGCTTTGAAGATCTACAGCTGCCCGTTGGCCTAAGCGTCGCCTTCCAAGGTGCTATTGCTTCAGAACTTGCCATTGCCCAGCGCATTGTTGAACTGAAGCAGAAAATTGATCATGAAAAGGCTCAGTTCAAGAAGCACATGGCCAAGCTCAGTGTGCAAGAAGTGAAGAGCTTCAAGATCATGTTGCATGAGCTAAAAGAAAACTTTCTGAAGAAGCGTGCAGAAGCTCAGGGTTCACGAGAGCGGATGAAGACTCTGGCAGACAGATGTGTGCAGGCCTACAATGAGGCTGAGAAGCGCAAGGCACTTGGGCGTCCTGGCATCGACCCCAAGATGGCCGCAAAGAAAAAGAAGAAGGCTGTTCCAGCTGAACAAGAGGCACCAAGGCAGGAAGCAGTTCCGCTTGTCTTCTCAACTGCAACGACTGGCTCGAAGCCAAAGAGCCGATCAACAGCTTCAAAGCTCAAGAAGACAAGAACTGCTGAGGCTGAAGCCAGGAAGAGGAAAAGCTCTGAAGCCTCTCCTACTGCCCCCAGCAAGAAAAAGAGAAAGATCAAGAAAGCTCGGGCTGCTCCCATAGAGCCCTTGATAGTTGAACCCATCTCTATGGTTCACCCTGACGCAGAACATCAACTGACGGTTCATGAGCCTGCTTCCACAGAGGCTCCTGAAGCTGAAGATATTCCAGCAGCTGATCCCATCGCTGCTGAAGACATTGGTCATGACAATGTAGAAGATGATGCAGCCCTTCCTCAGTTAGAGCACAGCGAACTCATCAGCATTGGTCGTCCACTGACGCCAATTTTGCAGGATGCTTCATGGGCGGATCGCCCTCAAGAGGAAGAAGACTATGAGGCCAGCCCACTCCAACCCCACAGGCGTCGTCTGCGTTCTGCAGGTTTCGCAAAGGTCCAAGGCCTCAAGTCTATGCTGAAGACATTCCGGCTGCATCAGCCGCAGAAGAAGTACCACAAGAGCCCACTCCTCTGCTCCACCAAGAAGCAGTTCTCCAGGAGAACGTGCTTGTGACAGACCCTCCTACTAGTCAAGCAGAGGATGAAAATCTTGAGGCTGCCACAACCAACAACGAAGCTAATGCGGAGCCCTCCCCAGCAAAAGCTTCTGAAGACAGCGAAGCCACTGAACCCACCGCTTCTGTTCCTGAGTCTGCTGCCGGTCCCCAATTCAACTATCATGTTGAGCACAGGCCTCAGGTCCAGAAGCTAATCCCAAGACTGCCAAGGTTTCCAGGTCCTGCATCAGCACCTGGATCCTTCAACATCAATGGCTTCAGGGCAGATAATACTTTCTTCAATAGCTCCAAGAACCCCTATTCAAGGGAAAAGATTTCATCAGATAGGTTCTGGAGCTATCCTCAGCGCAGCTACTACTCTTGCATACTGTACAACCAAGGTCGCATTTTCCCGCACAAGCGCCGTGATGTTGAAGCTATTGCTGGTCTGCCCTGTCTAGAGGAAGCGTTGGATTGCTTCAAACAAGTGGGTCTGCTGCAGTTTGTCACTGATGAAGAGCATTGGAACGAAGAGCTCCTGCTACAATTCTATGCCACACTGCACATCAAAGGATACAACAGAGATCCGAAGACTTGGGTCCTGGAGTGGATGACCGGCAACTTTCATCACGAAGCTAATGCATTTGATATCATTGAGCTCACTGGCCTGCCCACTCCAGGCGAATTCTTCGAGCAAGGTTGTCGGCTACACACTGAAGCTATTGAGAGCATATTTCAGAGGCCTGAACCGAATATGAGTCAGATGCTCTCCATGATGAAGCCATTGCCCCACGATGCTCCTTATCCAACAGAGTTCTTCGTTGAAGACTTTGAGTACCTGCCCAGAACCATCTATCACATTATCCGGCGGACTCTCTGGCCTATCAAAGGGCACTCTCCAAATGCCAAGATCGAGGGTGCAATGAAGACTTTGATATTCTGTATCCTTCATGGAAAATGCTTCAACGCACAGGATTTCTTCATACGCCAACTTGCTGCATCAGGCTCAGATTTACTTGGTTTGAAGTTCTATGCTCCTTGGGTAATGAGACTGATCAAGCTTCACTCTGCGATCTCATATCAGCCCTCAGCCCGCAACCATCGGATCTTCTTGCCAGATGTGGATACCTCTGCTGAAGCTATATATCCTGAGCCTGCCAAGCAACCTTTGAGTCTTCAGAATGCAGAACACCAGAGCTTCACTCAGAACGTTGAAGGTGTTGAAGCCATCTCCAGGGTGTATCCTTTGGCTGGCACTACACGTGCACCACATCCTGCTTCAACTGAAGCCACTGACAGTGCCACTGCTTCAAGACCCAAGAAGCGCACTCGTGTTCTCAACGACCGACAGCTTCTTGTGGCCTTCATCAAAAGCAGGATAGGCATCATGACTGGTTGAAGAGACAGATGAAGAGCCTCTTGGTGGATGTAAATCGCATCCGAAATCTTGCCACCAAGAACGCTTTCGTTGCCCATGAAACTTGTCGCCGCACATGGAAAGGGCTAACGATGATGCTTTCTGAAGCTGATCTTCAAGAGGATGGCTTCACTGAGAGATTCAAGTTTGACTCCACACCTCCTCGACTCTGAGTTTTCTTCCTCTGCTGCCACAATCACTGCCAGAATCATTGAGGAGGAAGACGATGCTACCTCACCGCCACCTGCTTCAGCACCTCCAAGCTCTTCTGCACCGCCAAACAACATCACCAACCCTGCTGCTTCACCTACTCCTCATAGGAACGAGTAGAGACTCTATGTCTTCGAACCTTTTGGTCATTACTGACAAAAGGGGGAGAAGCATATGAGATTGATAGTCTTCAAGCGGGTTCATATGGGCGGGTGCCTTATATTTTGCTTCATGCTTACAACTCTCGTTTTTGCTACATTTGGTTCTCATGAGTTGTAACACTTAAACCAGATGGTCGTCTGCTACTTGTTTGCCACCTTGTTTTGCGAAGATAAATTCCGCATGTGCAACGATAAATTCCGCACTTAGCTCATTCTGCAGACGTCCATTTTCCATTATGCATGTCATTATCTTCATATACTTTCACATGCATAGTGGATTGTCATCATAAGCTGAAGTGGATCTCCACAAGTACAACCTGCCATGTGCATTTGCATTCCAAAAGCAAACTAACTTATATGCACATCTTCAGGGGGAGCCCTTACAACTTATGAAGACGATTCCTTATTCTTTACTAGTTTGTCATCAATCACCAAAAAGGGGGAGATTGTAAGTGCATCTAGTGCCACCCCTAGTTGGTTTTGGAGTATTGATGACAAACCTAGTTGAGGGACTAATGTGTTTGTGAGAATTGCAGGATAACACAGGTAGAAGTCCCTCATTGATTCGGTTTTACTACCAGAGATGACCCCTAAAAATGTATGAAGACATTGAAGTCAAAGGTGGTATATGAAGATATTCACATTGAAGACTATGACAAGAGAAGACACGATATGAAGCCTATGGAGCTCGAAGACTTAGATCTGTCGTAGTTCTTTTTATCTTGTGTTGAGTCATAGGAACCACCGTACTGTTAAGTGGGGTCCAGGAGAACCAGTCAGAATGACTGAAGTGATGCCTAAACCAAAAACCTATGTCTTCGAGTGAAGACAATGAGAGCGAATCTTGTCCAGAGCCGGACAAGTCAGCTTTGCTTGTAGCCCAAGTAAAGTTGCCATGAGAGTTTGAAATATGACCGTTGAGACACGTGTCAGTTCCTTAGTGACCCAGGGTCATTTCGGACAAATCAGGTCGGGTTGCCAAGTGGCTATAAATAGCCCACCCCCTACAACCATAAACGGTTGGCTGCTCAGATTTCAGTGCACGGCTTTTGTCGTTTGAGAGCAACCCACCTCGAAGCCTTTGAGAGAAAATTCCTAGCGAGGAGAAAGCCCTAACCACCCAGAGCCAGAGTAAATTGGGCATCACTTAAGTCTTCTTGTCTGAGTGATCTGAAGACTTATTACACTTGAGGACTGTGCATCCTCCAGACGGTTAGGCGTCGCGTTCTGAGCATCCAAGAGACATTGTGGATTGCCAGTGAACGAAGTCTGTGAAGGTTTGGGAGTCTACCTTGAAGACTTACCTGAGTGATTGGGCGAGGACTATGTGACCTTAGCTCAAGGAGAATACGGTCAGGACTTGGTGTCCTGAGCTGCGTGTTCAGGACTGGGTGTCCGGGACTGTGTGTCCTAATGTTTAAATACCTAGCCGCTCCAACCAGACGTACAGTTGTCATAGCAACTGGAACTGGTCCAACACATCATTGTCTTCAACGAGTCACTGGTTTCATCTTCACTTCCTTTTACTTACTGTTACTCATTGTGAAGCCATTGCAAGCTTGCTATATCTTTTGTCTTCACAACGTAACTGTATGATTTGTTTGGCTTCATAACTTCTTCCTACCTGATCCTTATTACACTGCAGCTACTTGTCATTGTGCTTTCACTCTATTGAATACTTGACCATGGCTTGTCTAGTGTAATCTAACTTCCACTGCATAGTAATAGGCATATCTCTGCTGTTTGTCTTCATAACTTCCACATTTTGAAGACTTTCAGAAAAATCGCCTATTCACCCCCCTCTAGTCGATATAACGCACTTTCAGGTAGGCAATCCTCCCATTCCTTGATGTTCTTATTTATCAGCACACGTAGGAGAGTGGAGAGCGTCCGTTTCATGACCTCCGTTTGGCCGTCAGTTTGAGGATGGTATGCCGAAGAGAACAAGATCTTGATTCCGAGCATGGCGCATAAGGTCTTCCAAAAGTAGCTTAAGAATTTGACGACGCGGTCCGAGACAATCGTCTTTAGCACTCCATGTAGGCGCAAAATTCCCCTACAAAAAAGATTTGCGACATGTGAAGCATCGTCTATCTTGTTGCATGGTATGAAATGTGCCATTTTAGAGAATCGGTCCACAACAACAAACACGGAATCCTTTCCATTTATAGTTCTAGGCAAACCAAGGACAAAATCCATGCTAATATCTTCCCATGGGTGATATGGAATTGGAAGGGGCATACAAAGGCCATGAGATTGAGCTTTAGACTTAGCTTTGCGACATGTAGAACATCGATTGGTGAAGCATGAGACGTCACGGAACATCTTGGGCCAAAAATAGTTCTTGGAAAGTGTAGCAAATGTCTTGTCGTGTCCAAAGTGTCCCATTAGTCCTCCTCCATGAGATTCTTGCAAAAGTATCAAACGAAGAGAAGAGTCGGGGATGCATAGTTTGTTAGCTCTCATAAGATAATCATCTTTGATGTAATAGCGTTCCCAAGATGTATGCGTCAAACATTTGGCATAAGGAATAGCAAAAGTAGGATCATGCGCATACAAGTCTTTTATGTGCTCAAAGCCAATGACATTCAATTCAAGTTTGGTCACAAGCATGCATATGTGGGAAAGAGCGTCCTCCATGACATTTTCCTTACCTTTAATGTACTTGATGACATAAGGAAATGACTCAATGAACTCACTCCATTTAGCATGATGCTTGTCCAACTTAGTTTGACCCTTAAGGTATTTAAGCGTTTCATGGTCGGTATGGATGATAAATTCATGAGGGCGAAGATAATGTTCCCATTCATGCAAAACTCGCACTAAAGCATATAGCTCTTTGTCATAGATGGGGTAATTGAGTTGTGCTCCGGAAAGTTTCTCACTAAAGTAAGCTATGGGGCGCTTTTCTTGGGAACAAGGATTACCGTACAACACAAGGGCTCGAACTTTCTCGAACATGGCCGTTGTCGATGAGTTGTTGTACTTGCCATTGGATCTCCTTAGTTTCCTCGGGGTTGACATGGTAGGGAGCCTTGTTAGGAAGGGGTGCTCCTTGGATGAGGTCGATCGGGTGTTCGATGCCTCATAGTGGAGGTAGACCCGGAGGTAGCTCGTTGGGAAAAACGTCTTGGAATTCCTGTAATAGAGAAGATAACACTAAAGGAAGATTGTGAGAGATATTAGCTTTTGGTGCCTCGTCCTTTCTCAAAAGGACATAGTGCATGACACTTGATGGGTTCACACATACTTCTCTCATCTCACTTTTTGTGGAAAATAGGACTAGATTTTTCTTTTTGCTCATCGTGGAGGCACTCAATTTGGGCTTGTGGTGCTCACTCTCTTTTTGGTGGTTTGTTGTCTCACTATTATCTCCACTATGGGTGGCTTGCTTATTGGCGATGACTTGGCTTGGAGACATAGGTCGAAGGACGTACTCCTTCCTTTCATCTTGAAGCTATAGTGAGTCATTTGGCCATTGTGGATGACACCTCGATCAAATTGCCATGGTCACCCAAGAAGAAGGTGGCAAACGGACATTGTAAGGACATCACACTCCAAAATGTCTTCGTAAGCTCCGATCTTGAAGGAAACTTGTACCCTATGTTCGACTTGGATAGTGCCAGAGTCGCTTAGCCATTGAGCATTGTAGGGGTGTGGGTGCTTGATCTTGACCAATTGGAGTTTGGAGCAAAGTTCTTCACTTGCCAAGTTATGGCAACTCCCTCCATCGATGATGACCTTCACGGACTTTCCGTTGATGCCGGCCTTGGTATGGAAGATATGGCATCTTTGGTGTTCTTCTTGTTGATGTTGAAATGTCAAGACCTTGGAGACAACAAGAGCGGGGCTTGAATCTTCATCACAAAAGACTTGATCATCTTCATCTCCGTTCACTAGCCGGTGCATGGCCACTTGCTCAAGGGCTTCCATTTCTCCATCACTCATGGAGTCATATGTACCATCGTCGTTGAAGATCATGGTGCATTTGTTTGTACACTCGAAAGACTTGTTGGCCTCGACCGCCACATGTGAAGCATTTGAAGGAACTCGTCTTGATGGTCTCATCGGTTGGGGTAGAGGATGATGAACCTCTCGGCTTGAAGTTGCTTTTTGTAGGAGGACGACTTGAGGTTGTCGAAGTTTTCTTGTAACTTGACTTGTCACCATTGCTTGTAGATGGCTTGGTTGAGGTAGAGGTGTTGGAGTCGTTGAAGATTTGGTGTTGGAGAAGCCGTAGCTCTTGGAAGAGTACTTGGCATACTTGAAGTCATCTTGCACTCGGTGTTCTGCTTTTGTAGCTTGGTGCACTAGCTCGATGAAGTTCAAGTGTGGTTGGAAGTCAGCGATCTTCTTGATAGGATGATTGAGTCCATTCAAGAAATATGCCATAGTTTGCTCATCATATTTCGTGAAATTGGCTCGTATCATGGCAATCTCCATTTCCTTGTAGTATTCTTCTACGCTCTTGGTTCCTTGCTTAAGTAGTTGGAGTTTCTTGAAAAGGTTGTGGTTGTAGTAGATTGGCATGAAATGTGCTCTCATGATATCCTTCATTTGCGCCCAAGTTGTGATGGGTGGTTAACCTCTTGCCTCTCGGCGCTCAATGAATTATTCCCACCAAATGAGGACGTAATCTTGGAACTCAAGGGATTCCATCGCGATCTTCTTCTCTTCCTCATAGTTATGCAAGTGAAAGATTTTGTCAACCTTCAATGCCTGTGAAAGGTGCTCTTCAGGATCATTCCTTCCATTGAACTTGGGCATGGTGAACTTTAGCTTGCCATAGAGTTTCTCTTCATTGTGTTGGGGTCGGGGATGATGACATCTTGACGAGGAGGTTTGTCTCCGTCAACTTGCTCCTATCTTGGAGGATTTCCATTGTTTTCTTACTATTGGTGAACTTGAGGTGCTTGTCGAGCTTGTGGAGGATCTTGAGGAACTTGACGATGCACTCTTGATTGAAAAATCCTCTCTTGAACTTCTTCACGAAGTGCTTCTTGGTGCTCACGATTTTGCCGGTTGCGTGTGGCTACGGCTTGACTTGAATCTCGAAGGGCACGTTGCACCTCAAGTGCTTGAGCTTCTCGTAGTTATTGTTCTTGACGTTGTGCCTCGGCATCTTGTGCATCTTGGTGTTGTCGTGCTCACTCTTCCTCTTCTTGTTGGCCTTGGCATTGGCAATCTCGTGCTTGCGCAAAAGTAGCTTGGTTTTGACGGTGTCGTTGCTCTTGAGAGTCGTTGTCATGTAGAGGATTGCGGTTTGCTTGACGGTCTTGGCACGCAGCACATCGAAGAGTATTCGATGTCGGAGTACTTGAGCCGAGCGGCTCTGTCTTGAGTAGGACGAAGTGGAAGAAGAGTGGTTGAGCAACAAAGCATGAATCTCATCCATTCTTTTGTCATTCTCTTGTTTGTGGTCGTCGAGCTTGCTGTCGAAGTAGTCTCTTATACGTTGCTCGAAGAGTCGCAAGTCGGTGGCGAGGTTGTCGATGTGTTCGTTCATTTCTTGTTTCTCTTGATGGAAAGCTCGTTGTGCACCAAAGAGGTGGCGCTTTGTGACATAGGAGGACATGTCGTCGTCTTGCTCGGTGAAGAGTGGGTTGGTAGAAGTACTTGTCCTATCCATCATTCCAACGAAATATGTGAGGGGAGAAAGAGAAGAACTTATACCAAATGTACATTGGTCGATGTTGAAGATGGATCAATGATCACTCAAATGTGGAACAAGGAAATAGCACAATTGGTACCAATTCTTGTCAGTTTCTCACACCTACATAAGTAAAAGCTTATAGTGGAGCTCGGTTAGGGTGGTGGCACAAAATTTGATGCAACTGTTAGTGAGCTTCAATAATGTTGGAAAAGATTCACAAATTTGTAAATGCAACAAGTATACCAATAGCAAAATGTGGTACACGGAAACACACACGCAAATAGATAAATGGGGTCATGCAACCAAGGGATGAGCCAAAATGTGGAATCGAAGGGATGAGTTGTAATAGAAGGGTGAATATGCAATCATAGGGTAGAGGGGTATCACATTTACCTCCTTGGAAGGGTGTTTGGCGTCGAGGCCGTCAATGAGAAATGTAGGATATGGGAGAATGTTCCCAGGGTCAAGCCCCACGCCCAAAGGTAAGAGTCCGAAGACCCATATGGATGTTGGTTTTATTAACCCGTTACTATAATTATTTGTGCCCTCACCTTGCAGTCTGACGTGTGACCACCCCAACAACCAAATGTCTGAGGGCACTTCTCCACCGATTGACCTGGCAGAGAGTGGGGGCGCATCAGACGCTGCACCCCGTCCGAGAATCAGAGAGATCAGGGAGGACTTTTCCCAATGGACCCCACCCGTGTCAAATACAGGGGGTGAGGACATTGTCATGGCCGAGGCTAACACTTCGGCTGCCGAAGATAAGGTGAAGGAGCTCAGGAAAGCCGAGCCCTCTCAGACGGCAGTTCCGGTCCTGAATGGCCCTCTAAAACACCATGTCGGGGCAACAAACCCTGGGTCTGTTGACCAACCGTGCACAGGCACAAGATCAAGATTGAAGCACCAGCTCAAGTCAGAGGTTGAAGCACCAAGATATTTGAAGAACCAACATGCAGCTCAGAGGGACCAAGATCGAGCCTAAAGAGCGAGATATTAGCAAGAGAAGGGCCTCCCTTGCCAAGAAGGCGAGCCCGACAAGAGGCGAGGCCACCACCAGAAGCAAGCAACTGAGGCTCACCAGCAGAGCCTGCCGGGGCTTGCAGGGATCAGAACCACCCCACCAACCACTCAAGCATGACTCACGTCGTTAATCAGTGCGGTGTCAAGCTACAAGATGATTAAGTGGCAGCCATTCACCACATGGCAGCCATTTCCTACAGAAGAAACCTACAGGTGACACCCGTCCTGCGACGTGTCAAGAGAGCAGGAGCGAAGCTGGCAAGATAGCCCGAGAGGCCTTGCCGGGAGATCAGTGATGTGCAACTCAGCGCCACATTTAATGCGTCCTGTCAGCCCGCAGAGTTAGGTGTGATAGCACTGTTCGCTATCATATCAGTGGATAATGACCACTTTGCCACTATGGTGGCCCCTTAGCCTAAAAAAGGAGGCCCGTGGCACTCGTAGGAGGGGTGAGATGGTTGGTAAGTTGACCAAACCCAAGCCACCACACGCGCATAGTCGCTGCGCCCCTAAGGCGAACCTTGCCTGGCAAGTGTACTACGCACCACCACATTCATTCCACCATCAATCCACTAAAGCAAGAGTAGGGTCTTACACCTCGCGGTGGCCTGAACCTGGGTAAATCGTTTGTGTGCTCTCTACCATGCCGCCGTATGCTGGTCTGCTCTTTGTGCAACGCGTCGTCCCCCTGCCGAACCAACAAGGGGCCACCGGTCCCATAGGTGGCCGTGGAAATCCCGCGACATCTTTGGAGCACCAGGTAGGGGGAGCACTTGCGCGAACCTGAAAGTGTACGCCGCGCGTCATCTTCATAAACATCTCAATCCTCGATAGCGCCCTCGACTATGGTGCCCAAGAAGAAATCTGGCACCTCGTCCAATCCATCCACCTCGAAGGCTCCACTGCTGGCGGCCTCTAATGCCACGGGGGACACGGGAGCGCACAAGGGCGTGGACGCTGTTGGGGGCGTAGTTGGACCAGGTGGTGCCATTACCACCTCCCCCGCGGCCGACACGGGGGGCAGAGCTACCAGAGGAGAACAACAGCAGGCACGTCTCGATGGTCACCTCTACAAGGTTTGGGCAAGGGGGTCACTCCATGCGCCCCCCTCCTCCCGCCAACGAGCACAACTGCAGCAACGACGTTCGGTCCAGGGCGAGCCATCGCCCTCCGGTTGCCCCTACCTCGGGAGCGGTCGCGGCGCATGCGCCTCCTCCCGGACGAGCCAACCAGGCCACCGCGCTCGACAGAGCCGCTGATCTTCGAGCACCACCATCACGCAACTCCGCTGCCCTGGTGGTCGTCCCACAGCAGCGTGGGCGCGGCACCGCTGCCCCCGCTGTCGGCACCATCCGGAGCCAGGTGACCGTGCGATCGACGTCATCGACATCCATGCCAAGCATGACCACGGAATCCATGTTGCGAGCTCAGCTATTACTAAGGTTCCCGCCAGCAGCTGAGCAGATGGATGAGTGGAGTGCCACCATCCAAAGCCTGCTCGGTTTCGCTGAAGCTGGGGGCTCTCGACGAGCTTGCCCACTGCAACCTCCCCAAGCAACAGCCACTGCCCGCACCGCTAGCTACATGAAGAGGGCCGTCCCCATGGTTCAGTCCCACCATGGCAGCCGGCGAGGGTGCAGAAGAATCAATACCCCAACGATGTCTTGATGGCCTCTTCTGACCGTCGAGCACATCCAGGCCAACGTCGAACCTTGGAAGAGAGGCAGCAGGGAGACGCGCGCGTCGTCACCGAACGGCGCTGCAACGACCGCCACTAGACCAACGGTTCGACGACCTCAACGTCGACGAGCCTGCTCTCGGTGTTAGCAGGTGCCTACCCTTCGAGGTCGGCTGCCCTAACTTTACATGAAAGCTGCGGCGAGTCCGTCGGCGGTCCATTCGCACGTTCAAGCCAGAGATACCTGAGAAGTACGATGGGAGGCTGAACCCGGCAGAGTTTCTGAGCATCTACACCATCGCTGTTCAGGCTGCTTGGGGAAGAGATGAGAAGGTGTTCGCTGACTAATTCCCTTTGGCCCTCATGTCCAATGTGAGGTCTTGGCTTATGCACCTGCCGAAGAACTCCATTTCATCATGGGCAGACCTATGCCACGAGTTTATCGGTGCCTTCACTGGTGGCCACCAAGAGCCCCGCAGGCCCAGCGACCTACAGCTTCTCCAACAGAAGGAAGGAGAAACCCTCTGTAAGTATTTGTAGAGATTCAGTAAAGTTCATAGGAATATTCCAAATATACATCCGTCATCCATTATAGTAGCTTTCCATCCCAATGTGCGCAACTGTCGCATTTGTTCTAAAATGAACATGCGGTTGCCCGAGACTATGAAAGAACTATATACACTGGTGGACAAGTGTGCCCGGATGGAAGAAGGAAGGAAGTTGCCCAGAGAGGAGGATTGCATTAATGTTGATTGGGAGGATGAAGATGAATCAACCAGTAAAGGAAGGGCAAGAAGTGTAGTAAGAAGCGAAGAGACAAGGCACTGATGATTGTAGAAGGTTCGGGCACCCCTAGTATCGGCAAGAAGGCCAAGGCTGAGGTCCCTGGCAAGGAAGCTGCCCTTCCCGCCGGGAAGCCGCTGCCGCGGAAAAAGTTGGGAAGAGGTGATGGGTTGTACTGCAAGATCCACCGGACCAAAGGCCACGACCTTCATGAGTGTTATCAGGTTGAGCAGCTTGTCAAGAAACAGAGGGCATAGTATGATAAGCATGATAAGGAAAGAGGTCAGAATGCTGCTGGTGGTAAGGGCCGAGGCGGTGAAGCAAATCGCCCCGGCAAACCGTTTTAGAACCTAGGAAAACCCGCCAGGGGCCTAGAGAAGGAAACCTATGATGATGCCAGTGATGGAGGGGACGAGGAGGAAACTACTGAGCAAGAATTTCAGAAGTCCACTGACGCCCTATGCATTGATGGGGGTGCATCTTTGCACTCCTCTAATCGCCAACTCAAACAACGGGCACGAGAGGTCAATGTTGTGGAACCAGTGCCAGAGGCCCAGAAACCGCTCAAATGGTCCCGCACACCCATCATTTTTTACAAAGAGGATCATCCTGATCGCACCATTGCGGTGGGGTGTGTTCTGTTCTTGGTCTCCCAAATAATTCGCAACCTCAAGGTCACAAAGATGCTAGTGGACGGCGGGGCCAGATTGAATCTGATTTCCCAAGTAGTTATCAGCAAGCTTCAGATAGGAGAAGAAGAGCTAGGGGCCACCAGCACGTTTCAAGGAGTTAATCCCGGAAGGAGTCATCCTAAGGGGAAGATTATGTTGCCGGTGACGTTTGGGGGAGAGCTAAACTTTTGGACTGAGAAGATTGTATTTGATGTGGTTGATCTCCTCCTGCCGTACAATGGGATTCTTGGACGACCAGCCCTGGCCAAGTTCATTGCTGCATCCCACTATGCTTACAACACCCTGAAAATGCTTTGGCCATTGGGAGTCCTCACTATCCCGTCAGATGAGAAGGATGCGATTATCTTTGTGGACAAGATGTATCAGGATGCAGTCGCAGCAGAGGCTGCGGCAGCAACAGTTTCCGCCAAGGGAAACAAAGGATAGAAGAGGGATTGTAGGACCTCCGGCATGGAGTCCGGGAAGCGTGCCCCCTCCGAGTGCACGGAACCCATTGACGACGTGCCAGAGTGTTCCAACAACAATAGATACAAGGTTACTACACCCCAAGTGAAGAAGGTCCCAGCAGGGCTCGCTGGCGTTGATGGTACTTTCACTATCAGCGCCATCCCTCGATGACAAATAGGAAAGCATGCTCATTGCGTTCCTGCGGGCGAATATCGATGTGTTTGCCTAGCAACCATCTGATATCCCCGGTGTTCCCAGGGAGGTAATTGAGCACCACCTTGCAGTCTGCCTACATGCCTGACCCATCAAGCAGAAAGTACAGAAGCAGGCCTTGGAGAGGCAACAGTTCATTACTAAAGAGATCAAGAAGATAGGGGCAGTTGGTTTGGTCAGAGGAGTACTGCATCCTACATGGTTGACAAATCCAGTAGTGGTCCAGAAGGTTAACATGAAGTGGAGGCTTTGCATTGATTTCACATACCTCAACAAGGCTTGCCCGAAGGACCCATTTCCCTTGTCGCGCATCGACCATATTGTGGATTCTACTTCGGGATGTGATTTGCTTTCCTTTCTGGATGCATACTCGGGATATCATCAGATCTTCATGTCCAAGGAAGATGAAGAGAAGACATCGTTCATCACTCCATGTGGTACGTACTACTTTGTCCGCATGTTGTTTGGATTAAAGAGTGATGGGTCCACTTTTGCAAGGGCACTCCATATCGGTTTTGAACCACAGTTGCACAGGAATATAGAAGCCTGTATGGATGATATCGTGGTTAAACCCAAGGATAAGGCCACCCTTATCCAGGATTTGGAAGAGACATTTGCCAATCTGCGCAATATCAACCTAAAGCTTAACCCGGAGAAGTGTGTATTTGGTGTTCCCTCCGGCAAGCTACTTGGGTTCTTCATGTCCCATCGGGGGATCGAAGCCAAGCCCGACAAGATCAAGGCCATTGAGAAGATCCAAGAACCATGGACAGTTAAGGATGTGAGGTGTCTGACGGGATGTGTTGCCACACTAAGCAGATTCATCTCCAAGTCTGCCGAGCATGCCCTACTGTTCTTCAAGGTTTTGAAGAAGGTGGGGCCTATGAAGTGGACCCCGGAAGCATATGCAGCTCTACAGGCATTGAACACCTACCTATCGTCTGTGCCTACCTTGGTTGCACCTAAACACCAAGAGTCGTTATTACTTTACTTGGCAGCAACCAACCAAGTGGTACGGTTTTGGTGGCGCAGTGAGGCGTGGATGAGGTAAAAAGTGGCCAAATCACGACAGAGTCAGAAAAAGATCAGGACAACAATGTGCACGGCAACGAGAGCAACCCCAAGGACGTGGCAAGGAGGAAAGTGGTGCAATGCCTAGTGTACTTCATTAGCTCCGTGTTACAGGGGCTAGATCGAGGTACTCTGGCATGCAAAAGTTGATCTTTAGTCTCATTATGGCCTCAAGGAAACTGTGCCACTACTTCCAAGCCCATGAGATCACAGTTGTCACTCGTTTCCCGTTGCAAAGTATACTCCGAAACCCTAAGGCAACTGGCAGAATAGTGGAATGGGCTTTGGAGTTATCCAGCTATGAATTGATGTTTGAGAGCACTTAAACTATTCAGAGCAGGGCATTGGCAGAGTTTATTGCAGAATGGACGCCAACCCCTGATGAGGAAAGGACAGAGACAGCCGTAGCCGGCAAGGAATCACCCCAAGAATGGATTATGTATTTTGATGGTGTCTTTTCCCTACAAGGTGCAGGGGCTGGCGTGCTTCTTGTTTCCCCCTTCGGGGAGCACTTGAAGTACGTCGTCCAGATGCACTTTTCCCGGGAAGAAGCCACCAACAATACAAGAGAGTATGGAGGGCTCCTTGGTGGGCTTAGGATTGCAGCAGAATTGGGAATTAAGAAGCTGATCATTCGAGGAGATTCACAGCTCATGGTGAGACAAGTCAATAAGGATTAACAAATCCCATTGATGGAAGCATACGACGAGGAAGTAAGGAGATTGGAGGAGCACTTTGACAGGTTGCAAACAGAGTACGCACCCTGCATGAAAAACATCATAGTTGATCACCTATCAAAGTGTGCTGCGCAGAAGCTTCCTGTGGAACCAGGAAATTTTGTTCTCCATGTCTCTCAACCCTCCATATCACCAGCCACAATGGCCTGCTAGAGAAGTTGGATTACGGTAAGCCTCTCCTGGCAGAGCCAGCCGCTCCCGGCAGAGACCCTGCCGGAAATAACTCCTCACAGCCTGCCGAACCACCCCCTCCAGCCGGGCCTATCGACCCCACGAATGAAGTTGGTGCTCCCACAACAGAGGAGGTGCTGCTAGTCCTCGTTGCCGAGCCCCAGGCTCCAACTTGGGCAAAGCATATTATCCAATTCCTCCAAATCGGAAAACTGCCTGGCAATCAGGATGAAGCTGAAAGAGTAGCCCGGAGGGCCAGTATGTATGAGTCTGTCGATAACACTCTGTACAGAAGGAGGCCCAAGGGTGTGAAATTGAAGTGTGTTTGCCAGGAGGATGGAAAGGAACTGCTGGCTGAGATTCACAGAGGAATGTGCGGCTCACACATTGGATCAAGGGCATTAGTTGGGAAAGCATTCCGGCAAGGATTCTATTGGCCCACGGCCCTTCAGAAAATCCCTCTATCATGGCCATTTTCGGTCTGGGGACTCGATATCCTCGGCCCCTTCCCCTGAGCAATCGGGTGCTTTGAATTCTTGTTTGTTGCTATCGACAAGTTTACAAAGTGGCCGGAAGTGACTGCCGTAAGAACGGTGATGTGATAGCCTGGCTTAATAGGGATGATAGACTACTCATATCAATAAGGAATTCCTTCTTTCCGGAAGCCCATTCGGACAGAACTCCAAAGTTAAGCGTGCTCAGTTTGGAGTAATTTCAGGATGGGTGACCGACTAGGAAGTTGCTCCTAGGAGCGCACGAGTAAGGACAAAGTGCGCAGAAAAGACTAGTATTGATCTGTGGGGCCAATCTAGATCCCGCCAGGAGTAACGACCACCAGCGGGTGTGTCCAAGGCATTACAAGATGGTATCAGAGCCGACCCTCGCGGTTACACGGATGTTTGCGGACAGGTGCGCGGTCATGTTGTTCATGACGTTTGTGACCCGTCGTGGCACATGGCATGACACATGTACCAGACTGGATGCACAGACGTATGTGCCAAGAAGGAACGTTCCTGTGGCCCGACGAGGACGTCGGTTCCTCTGAGTGGGGGTGTATGTGATAGCCTGGCTTAATAGGGATGATAGACTACTCATATCAATAAGGAATTCCTTCTTTTCCGGAAGCCCGTTCGGTCAGAACTCCAAAATTAAGCATGCTCAGCTTGGAGTAGTTTTAGGATGGGTGACCAACCGAGAAGTTGCTCCCTGGTGCGCACGAGTGAGGACAAAGTGCGCAGAAAAGACTAGTATTGATCTGTGGGGCCAGTCTAGATCCCGCTAGGAGTAACGACCACCGGCGGGTGTGTCCGGGGCGTTACAGGTGACTGCTCGGTCAGCTATCAAGTTCTTGAAAGAATTGGTGTGTTGTTTCAGAGTTCCAGAAAGGATAATCACTGACAATAGCACCCAGTTCATGAGTCACGCCTTCATGCAATATGTTCACACCCTCGGATGCAAAATCTCATTCGCTTCTGTGGCACACCCCCGGAGCAATGGAGAAGCTGAGAGGACGAACGCTGAAGTGCTTCATGGACTCAAGACAAGAACTTCCGATACGTAGTAGTAGCACAACAGGCGATGGATTGAGGAGATACCCGTAGTTCTCTAGTCCCTCAGAACAACACCTAACCGAGCTACCGGGCAGACTCCCTTCTCCCTGGTATACGGGGTAGAAGCAGTTATCCCCACGGAACTCATTTACGGGTCCCCTTGAGTGCTTGCCTATGATGAAGTAGCGCAAGATCAGCAACGGCGTTACGATGCTGTGCTACTTGAGGAGAACCGTCTCCGGGCTGCTACGCGTGATGCATGCTACCAGCAAGCCCTGCGTCACTATCATAGCCGCAGGGTTCATGCCCGGTGTTTTGAGGAAGGTGACCTTCTCCTTAGGCGCGTTCAGTCCGCCAAGGGTACACACAAGCTGTCACCGAAGTGGGAAGGCCCTTACTGGGTGGTATGAGTCACCAGACCTGGCGTAGTCAGTCTGGAGACCGGGGATGGCACACAGTTGCAAAACTCATGGAATATTGAGCATCTCGGTAAGTACTACCCGTAAGGTGCGAGGCTGCCAGGTACTGCCCGGCAGCCACCCTTTTGTATAGGCCCTGCCCCAGTTGCATGTAAACCCTTGTACAAAGTCGGGGCAATGACCCCGTGCAAGATAAAATAAAGAAGCATTGTGGGGGGGCCCCGATCGAGATCGCATGCATGCATGAGCACACCTAGATCACTGCATAAGCATTTCATGAGCATTTACATATGCATATAAATAGGATTGCATCCTGCATTCATTCTGATCTACATGGAGTTGCAGGTTCCTGTTGTGAACTTGATTCCGACAAGGGACTAGAAGATTGCACGGCACAGTGATCCCCGACAAGCCAAATAGATAAGTATACCTCTTGTCCATTGGTGTTATGTAAGCTATAACTTGTGCATAGAGAAGCCTCGCCACTCTCTTGGAACTAAGGTGCTCCCATCCTTGGCTCAAACGCTGCTTTGGCCTGGATGCTCATAGTGGCCCTTGGTGAAAAGGGAGTGTGTGGGGGGCTGGCGCATTAGTCTGTTCCCCGGCAGACATGGTTCTCCGGCAGACGAAAAGGGTGTATCTTGCCGAGAAAAACTTGTTTAGTTACAGTAAAGAGGCACCCCACCTCTGCATGGACATATACATGCACGGGTTCCCGGCAAGGTTTATCTCTTTCATTGACAAGCAGATACAAGTACAAGCATTACAGAACACAAACATGGATGAAAGGATTATATTATTTGAATTAAAATTTGGTAGGTTCCTACAAGTTTAAGATTGAAAAAAGATAAGTGCTCAGTAATGCCCTTTCCTATCCCTCTCCTCCTAGGCACAACTGTCAAAGGAGAGGAGGACAAAAGGAGCGCCAGAGCTGAAGTCCAGTCTGTTCCTGTCGGGCTCCAGGAGAGGTAGCCCGGAGGGAGCAGAAGCCTGAGGGAATGCCTCGATGGAGAGCATGGCGGAAGGCGGCCCCGTCAACCACCATCACCAGGGCCAGCAGGACTCAGCAGGGTTAACGGAGTTGCGGCCCGAGAGGAAGCCTGCCAGGGTCCAGCTGGAAGACTGCTGGAGGAGCCCGACAGCACCATCCACACCTCTACATCCAACTCCCCGGCAAATCACATTGCCGGGGAAGAGGCGCAGATGTAGATGGTGGTGCTGCCACCTGATGAAGATGGTGCGGGCGACGATCAACCAGAGTTAGAGTTGTTGCTCCTCCACCTACTGCCATAATCATCGCTATCACTGTCCTCCTCGTTGCTTTCGCTCGAGGAGGAGCTTTTGTCATTGGTCGAGCTCTCCACGCAACACCCTAAGCGGCCTGCCAAGCGCCCGAAGATCTTTACGGAGAGCAAGACACTCTCCATTAATTTAAAATGGAGAATATGCCCCTACAAGAAGCTGTGGGCATGAGCGAAGGTCTTCTAGCCGTGAAAAAGATACATTACATGGGGGCCGGGGTAGTCGACGTCAACCCACATGCTTCCATTCCCGCAGCCCCTCATGTGCAGCGCCAGAGCGCGCGGTTTCTCGAGGTCCATCTCCCGCGCAAAGAAGGTTGGAAGACGAAGGTGACCACACGAGGGCTTATACATCCTGATGATGAACTCTCGAGGTTGATCCCCGACGTGGCCTTCCGTCAGAGGAAGAGCCGTCGGCGGGGGCACATCCAAAGAGCTCCCTCGTCCACCTCCTCCTCGGGCACCACGGCGGCCTCGGCCGTGCCCCCTCCCTCTCCTGTCGCAGCGGGCTCCACTGCCTTAGTATCTGGAGGAGGAGGGATACACTGCCGAGTGGAGGCTCTTGTCGCCACTATCGAGAAAGTACTGCACCCTCGCCCTGTCACCATGGCTAACAAGAATTGAGGAGAAGAAGGAGAGGTATGTGCAGAGGGGTCACTTCAAAAAAAAGACACTTCCATGATGATACGTGTTTGTCACAGTACGTCACGTTTTCTGTCATGCATGTACATCCATGAAAATTTTATGATAGAATCAAGATAGTCATACCTGTGCTGTCGTAGAAGTGTTCCATGACATTACCGAAATTATCATCATGGAAGTGTCAACTTCCATGACGATAAATCACGCGTCATAGAAGTGCTTTCGTCAAGGGTGACTGACACATGGCATCCACCATAACGGGTCGGCGTTATGCTATTGGGTCCGGTTTTGGATTTGTTAACCCGTTAATAGCCCGGACCAACAAGGAATTTCCATGTGTAAAATTGTCATTGGCCGGAGGAAACACGTATTGGCTCACCGTTGGGACAAATGTCATCCATTCATTGGACAGCAGGCACCTATGATACGTTGACACATGGCACATCCCAACAGAGGCCCATTCCGGTGAAAAGACCGGCCCGTTTGACTTGGTCAAAAGGTAACGGGCCGGCCCATGGAAAGCCTGTTAACGGCTTGTTCGTATATCACTCATTTACGGCCCGCTAACTCCCGGCCCGTTACGACCTATCGAAATTAAGCCCAGTAATGGGCCGGCCCAGGGAAAGCCTGTTAACGGCCTGTTCATCTGGGCCGTCCAATGTGATTCCAGCCCGTTGTTACTTTTGGCCCACGTGTGGCCCATGATGTCTTTCGGCCCATATGAGGCCCTTCATAACTCTGGGCCCAATAAAGGCCCGAGATGAAACTGGCCCAGAATGAACAGTGTATCACTTTATACCCATTAACGGCCCATTATTCTGTCGGCCGTTTCCAGCCTGTTTTAACTTTCGACCTTCTAAGGGCCCATTTATTCTTGGGCTCATTTCTAGAATTCGGTTAGTTACGGTCCATTACTGGCCTATTCTGTTTGTGGGACAA
Organism: Triticum dicoccoides; assembly: GCF_002162155.2. Lineage (NCBI taxonomy): Eukaryota > Viridiplantae > Streptophyta > Magnoliopsida > Poales > Poaceae > Triticum > Triticum dicoccoides. The sequence goes on along the minus strand of NC_041386.1, from coordinate 241,716,127 downwards.
ATTCTTCCCGTATTTACATTGGGCCTGTTTGTGGCCTGTTAACCCGTTGGGCTGTTTTCATAGTGTTATCAAAAATAGCCTATTAACGACCTGTTATGGTCCACGATTAGTACGACCCATGTTTGGCGAAGTGATTATATGCCCCGTAGAAGGCCCATGGATCCTACGGCACGTAGAAGACCAATGGATCCTACGGCCCGTAGAAGGCCCATAGAAAGTGCATGGATCCTACGGCCCATAGAAGGCCCATGGATCCTACGGCCCACAGGAGGCCCATGGTTACAATAGTCTGTGTGATGCCATGATTATTGTGGCCTACTTACCAAAAATAGGTTATTGTTGCCACTAGAAAAATGCAGAAAAAGAACTGCAATGACTACAAGCAAAAAACCAAACAAGACAATAAGGAAATAAATAAGCAAGCAACTAACGCTAGCCTACTACAACTATTACACATATTACATCCACGGGGCATCAAAGTTCGCCACCAGTGCAAATATAGGGAACAAAGCAGCATATTACATACACTGGCCGTCAAAGTTGGCCACCAATGCAAATAAACGCGGAAGCAAAACAAGACCATAACTTAAACAACTTCAGAAGAGCACAAGAAACGTTATCCTGGGTGTCCACCATGCTGGCAATAAGCTGAGCAAGCTTATTAGTTTGTCTTGTTTGGCGCTAAAATCCTCCTACGCTTGTTGTGGCACTAGAAAGTATGCATCTGAATGCTCCAGGGATTAGTCCTTCTGCTTCTTGTCGCAACACAGTTGATTGATGTATTTCAGCTTGTAGTTGAGACACTAGAAACTGAACTGACTCAGACAGTGAGTTTGAATAGCTTGTGCAAGTGGTAGTGGCTAATAACTCAAACAGTAAACCAAGACAGGACTTTGGGGTTGCCTCACTGTCTTCAAGATAGTTTTCCTTAGCTGTTTTATCAGCTTTGTTGGACACCAACAAGGATGTATCACGATCCTGACCTTATCTACATTACTTCCGTTATCATTGCTTAATAAGGCACCCTTCCCCAATATTCTGTCAGCATTCCAAAAGAAGAAACAAGAAGACACATAACAGGTTTAGCATGTACTAGTATATGAAACTCATTTCGGTGAACCAGTTCATTAGTAAGGTGGACAAGATTAAACTACCAAGTCTTCTATTGCTAAGTAGTACATTATATATAAAAGCATCAAACAAAATATATCTATGTCCTATGGTCACTTCATTGTCCTGCCAAATCAAAATAGAGACACGGTTCAAATCATATTAGTTCAAGAGAAAGCAACACTAAAAGAATACAAAGAGTCGAAAACTAAATGGCACAACAAGATTTCAGATGGGTACCATGGGTCTACATGTACAACAACACTATTGGCCCTGTTATGATGCTAGTAGCGTGCATCATATGAGAACTCAACTGTATACACAATTGAAATTGAAATCAACAGAGCTATTTATAAGAGCAAACCTGTTAAAGAAACATGCGTAAACATACATGTTGTGCCATTGGAGTTTCCATTGGATAGTTCAATTTAAAAATAAGTTTGTATGAGTAAATACAGTGATACAAGAGCAAAGCAGTATGCACGATAGCAATGGAATCTTAAATGAGAACATTTGTTCTTCAGGTTTAAGCACTTGTTCTACATGAACAGAGTACAGTAAGATGCAAGCATATAGTACTTAAAATAAAATGAGCTCATAGACCTTACCACATTCTTGGTTCGGGACAAGTAAAGAACATGGCATTCCCAATCATCGTCAAGTAAATGTGTCTCAGGAGAACGTAAGGGAATTTGATGAGTTTCTTTGCCAGTGTAGTATGTTTTCTTCAGGTAATTCCGATACTGCCACCAAGCATTCTTGAAGATAGCAGAGATATTAGCACAGTTTACCTCATCCTGAGTTTCCAAATCGGTCCTTCTCTATAGAGAAAAATGGGAAAATTTGTTGTATTATAACCATCATGGAGGTGGAATGTATGGGACAAAGAAAGTAATTGCCATGAATAACATTACTTACACATAACTCCAAGACAAACACCTACAACTGGCATTTTCCTTCATCTTCAGTATAATATTTCCATGATGGAAAGATACACATATTGTATTAAACAACATCAAATGCGATAGATGCTAAACTATGAATGGCTGGTTGTGCTACCTCCATAGGAATAGGTGTACTAACTGGTGGAGTTGGGGTTCGCCGTGGTAGTACTGGCGCTTTGGGCACTGGAGCTGCCTTACTCACTGCTCTTGTTTGGGAGCTCTATGGTGGAGATTGTGCTGTGTCAATAGGAACTGGGTTACTATCTGCTGGGGTTGTGGTTAGATTGGGTGAAGCTGGTTCTCTGTCCATTGCAGTAGGGGTAAAATCTACAAGAGTCCGGGTTATGTGTGGTAGGGCTGGTGCTCGTGCATGTACAACCAGGGTGCTATCTCCACCAAGAGGTAGCACTGTTTTATTTGAAGTCCGTGTTTTTACTCCGCTAGATACTGCCGTCACCAGATCCAAATCAAATGGCTGATAAATAGGAAACATAGTCGAATGTACATACATTGTATGAGAGACAGATGAATAGATACTGTGGAAAAAAGAGGGCATTAAATAATTGACATGTATATTGTTTAACTAAAACGGATAGCATGACATAATTTCCCATATATGATGTCTATCTAAACTAGATAGCATAGCATAACATAATTCAAAGATATGATGACTAACTAAATAGCATCGCATGACATAATTCACATACATGTTATCTAAGTAACCAGGATTGCATGATTTAATTCACATGTGTGATTTATATGCTAAGCGGAGGGCATTCACATATATGATGTCTGAACTAAGAACATGGTGTTGAATATTGTGTATATGATGTCTAAACTATGCAATGCAAGACACCATATGCATGATATGAGTAGTAGAACCGTGCCAAGTTAGAGCATACACCTTGGTGGGGGAATAGGACTGGTCATCTATCTCTGAATCCATCTCTGAGGAGCTATCGGGACCCAGCAAGAGATCTGCTTCGACAGGTAGCACTGTCTGCTCTGAAGGCCTTGTCTTCACTCCAGATTTTTCCATATCCCACTCAAATGGCTGATTCATAGGAAGAGTAGTTTAATGTAGAAACATTGTCGACAAATGGAAATTTAATGAAGAAAAGGATGGGCTAGATATCATTAAAATATGTGATGCCTGGTTAAACAGGATGGCATTGCACATTTCACATATATTATGGCTGGCTAAAAGACATAAGACTACATAATTCCCATATATGATATTGAAACTAAAGAGGTGGCATTACAAAACATGTCTAAACTAAGCAGATGACATATATGATGTCGAAAGTAGGCACTGCAAGGAAACATATGCATGATATGACTAACATCATCACGCGAAGTTAGAGCAAACACCTTGGGGGTAAATAGGAGTGGTCAGTTGTGTCTGAATCCGCCTCAGAACAGATATCTTCCTCTGGATTACAATCTGGAGGGGGAGGGTTTGCCATTGAACCCACCATGGAGCGATGTCTGCATGACATTGTATTGCCATGCAAAACTCTTCTCTTTTTCTCTACATGTTCAGCATGACTGTGTACAATATCTGACATGCATACAAAAAATATAGTGAGATTATGTAAGGAGAGCATGCAGAAATCTAGAGTAATGGTAACAACCAGTGGATGGATCCAAAAATAATGATAGCAGGCTGATGATTACTTTAATTTAATAAAAAACAGATGATGATTTCTTTGCTATTTGTTTCCCACCCAAGATTAACAACATAGGCATACCCTAGGTGAACTAGATATTAGACAGAGATACTATTCATTGCTGCCTCGATATGTGCCCCAAAAGTAATTTAGAACTCAAGTTTGAACATCAATTTGAACCCGACTTGGAGTCTAAGAGGTGAACAAGACAATAAAGTAGCAGGTAATATTAATCAATGCATAACATAAGCAGAAACAAAAGAGTGTGACCTCTCTTGTGGACCCGTGTACTCCTTAGGTTCATCTACTGAGTCGATGATGGTGATGCCGTTGCGGTGGGTGCCGGAGGCAGGGAAGGAGATCTGAGGCGGCGAAAGACGGTCAAGAGTCGTGATGTCTGGTTTGGTGGATGCTTCTGTCGATGGAGCAGCTCAGGTGAGGTGGACGACGTCGCGGCAAGAGCAGGACAAACCACACAAAGTTTTCTTCGACACCTACCTGTAACTGTAGTAATTCTGTAGGGGCTCATTGGCTTGCATGATTCTAAAAACGCAGGGATAGGAGGAAAAACACCAGAATAGGATAGGAATGCACATGGGAAACATAACATTTGTGAACAAAGGATTTTTGTCAACTAGGGTGTTTGGTTCGCAAGAGTTGGAGGAGCAGAGGAATGCAAAGAAACATGGCCAAAATAAAGTGAAACCATATGAAAGCATGTACAGTTAGAATGTTATTCTGCCACTAATGCACTTGGTCTTGTTTTCATGCATAGGATTGGTCGCTGAAGAAGTTGAGGCAGAGGTGGCTCTGAACATGACATGAATGTAGAGTAATAAATGATGCAAGAAGTGTACAACTTCTTTGCCGTAGCCATGTTGACCTCAACATCATTGGGTTGGTCGCTAAAGAAGTTGAGGCAGAGGTGGCTGTCGGAGGTGTGGAGGAAGATCAGAGGAATCTGTAGACAGCGTCCAGGGCACTGCTCTATTGTGTTGGATCGTTCCGTCGTTAGAGCAGCTTCGGTGAGCTGTAAGACGTCAAGGTTGAAGCAACACGAGACACACATCGTTAATCTCAAGTGGGATTCTAATAGCATCTCCAATAGATGATGTAAAATGCATTACCAAAGAGTGATAGATGTAAAATTTACATCACCAAAAACCACCTGACTACAACAGATGATGTAAAAACTGTTGACTCTGAACTTAACTGTCAAAACTGAAATTTACTATGGAATCTGAATGTTACTGTTGAAACTGAACGCAATGGTAGCAGAGAGGCACTTCACATGGGATAGTTTCGGGAGGGCTACAGTTCATCTTTAACCTGCACCCCCCTGAGCTGCCAGCCACCACCGGCCGAACCCCGCGCCGCCTGGCCGCCCCGAAACAACTCCCCACCGCCGGTCCGCCGCCGCCCCGGCCAGCCCTCTAGCCCCCCACCCCCCCCCCTCGCGCCAAGCTTTTTCTCCAGCGATCCCCATGCCACCGCCC
>NC_041386.1:241679199-241710441 GCF_002162155.2 Triticum dicoccoides | reverse complement strand
CCCCCTCCCCGCTGCAGGTGGTTCTTCCTTAACTCTGGCAAGACCCCCCACCCCCTGAAAATTGACTGACCCAAAAGTCTATTCAGTCGACTGAAGTGTAGCAAAATCGGAGCAAAGCAGCAGCACGAGCGAGGGGGAGAGCAGCAGCAGCAGCAGCAGCGTGAGTGAGCGAGCAAGAGCCGGAGCAGCAACAACAGCGCGAGCGAGCAAGCGAGAGCCGTAGCAGCAGTAGCTGGGAAAGCAAGCGAGCGAGAGCCTGAGCAGCAGCAGCAGCGCGAGCGACCGAGCGACAGCCGGAGCAGCAGCAGTAGATCCGGCTGGTATAGACCCCGCCGCCAAAGTGGTCTCGCACTGGGGAGAGCCGCCGTGGAGATGTCGCCCGCGGTGCCAGCTTCGAGGTAGCCGCTCCATGGGGGTGCGGGATGGAGCATCGTCGGCGCCGGTATGTAGAGTTAAGGAGAAGGTGCAATGTGATGAGTGTACAACCTCTTTGGTGGCGCCGAGTAGGCCTCGGCTTCGTCCGAGGAGTCGGCGAGGATGCTGCGGTTCCGGTGGAGCAGGTTAAGGCGGCGCTGTGGGGATGGAGTAGCTGCGATAGACGAGGCGATCATTGGAGCAGCTCCTTGGAGGTGGAGGACGGGGCGGCCGAACCAACGGGGCGACGGGATGGACGACGGATCCTCATGCATGGAGGCGGATGAGGGACGTCAACCTGTTGTGGTGGACGATGTCGTTAGCGAAGAGGCTCCTGGTGGGCAGCAGTGAGGTGGCGGATGGAGGAGGGTGGGGTTTCGCGGCTGGAGTGGAGTGGTTATGGCGGCTATATTTCGAATGCCGAAAAGGAGGCAATGGGAGGGGGGAACCATGACTTTGGGACGCACTTGACCAAAATGTAGGGTGTGTTACAAAAGTAGCCCCACCAATTTGAACTAGCGGCCATTTCGGCTCGGGGTTAGAAGGGGAATTTCGCGTGTCAGGATTTGGCAGCTAGAGGGAGTTTTCGCACGCGTTGTAATTTCGGGATAGCAAAGCACGGGTTGTGAAGGCGCTAGTTTTGGGAGCACGATATATGAATTTTCAGGATATAACAAGGCGCGGGTTGCATTTTAGGGACAAGCCTAACGTGAAATATTGTACTTGTAGTATGTACCAAATCAATTCGCACTTCCCTCAATGAAAAAAACGAAAAAAATAAACTATTCACACCACACAAAGAGAGAGTCGTGTCCCATTTTACTATACAAATGCTATTCAAAGCTACTTCCTCCTTCGATCTATATAGGCCTAATGCGTTTTTCGAGGCTAAATTTGACCAACCAAATATTAGAGCAATAATATATGACATGCAACTTACACAAAGCACACCGTTAAATTTGTGTGTGAAAGGAGCTTTCAATGATATAATTTCACGTTGTGCATGTCATGTACTATTAATCTTGTCAATAGTCAAAGGCGGTCTTAAAAACGCATTAGGCCCTATATAGATGGAAGGAGGGATTATGGATCCATGTTATGTCCAATTAATTTTTTTCGCTAGCTGTATAATGCATGTAACCTACTCATGCCAACATTTTAGTGCATTCCAAATGTCTATACCACCGCTGCAATTTGAACAGAATTTGAATTCGTTTCTCTATTTCAATAAGAATCTACAATCATGATTGTTGGCAACTTCAACCATCATTTGTGTATTACCTTAACAACACACCACATGATTACTATAGACGTAGATATGAACTAGGTGTACTACATGAACTCGAATTCAATTTTTTGAATACACTTGATGTTGATTCCAAATAATAGTACATTTGATGTACTAACTAGATATTCATAATCTAAACCATGTTCCATAGATACATTGTGTTTATCACACAAACTATAGTGCCCTGCCCCCTAAATTATGACAAGTATTTAGCCCTGAGTTACAAAAGCCGCACATTAGCCCAAATTATAATCAATGTTCTACATTATTATATCTTCTTCAAGTATCCGTATCCACTTTCTTATAATGAATTATGATCTATGTTCGTCTTTAACACCTTCACGATCCTCTTCTCTTTGTAGCTAGCTAGCGCTAATTTTCTATCGTGCATGCACACGCCCACCCCCCTCTCACCCTCCCTCAACGCCCCCTCCATCGCGCACGTTCGTTATTTCTCTTTAGGTCGCTTACCAGCGGTGAGTGTAGGCCCCCCGACTCCTTCTTTCCGGCACACACTGGTCGATATACCTCTCTAGCCAAGTGTGCCTACCACAAGCACATACTTCCCCTCTTCTCTTCTCACCATCCATGCCCCTATGTCCAATACGGTTCCACGCAGGTGCACACTCCCGCCCCTCTTTTCATCGATCTCATACTCGCACACTCCTCCCCCCTCGACATAGTACGCCTCTCGCACCACTTCCTAGCTGCACCCCTCTCCCCATGACTGTCTCTCCAGACCTTATTTTCTTCTAACACATGCATGCATGTATACGTACTGATCTCCCTACATATAGTTAGGTCGACTATAATTCTTTTTCCCCACGCACTGATAGACTTACCTCACTAGTTATGTCTCTCCCTTTCTCGGACACACGATGGTTGATTTCCTATGTAGTTATGTATGCTTACCACAACCATATCGTCTCCCTTATAATCCTTGCATACCCCCCGACCCATCTCTCACACGCACGTGCATAGACAGACAGACATCCCCGCCCTCTCTTATTGATATTGCACTTGTACCCTCCGTTTGTCTAGCAGGCCTCTCCCACCATTTGTGAGACGCCACTCCACCACCAACCCTCCGACACTCTACGTTTGTCTTTCTCCCGACCTTTTTCCTCTGCTACACATATCCATGGATGTTGATCGATCTCCCTCTATACATAGCTAGGTCTCTCTCCTTCTCCACACATATACTAGTCGATCTACCTCTCTATAGTTAGGTCTCTGCCCCCTCCCCCCACCGATAGTCGAACGTTGTAGGTAGGTATCCATGCCGCAGAGAAAAATTGCACCTCTGCCCTCTCAAATTCCAGTAGGCCAGCCACCCTGCCTAGATGCATTAGTATTAAATAAAATGATTGCTGTGCGAAAAATTGAAAAATCCGCTCCACTATATACAATGGAGCCTGCCTGTCGGGGTTTGTCTCTCGTCACACCATCTCACACAAGGCGGAGGTGGCCTCTCTCTCTCTTACCGTTGGTCAGTGATCTGGCCGCATCCCGTCCACTGGCGGAAAGGGAGGATATGCATCGTTTCTCTGTTTGACGGCGTTGAGGCAGCATGTCCCGATCTGCGGTACCCGCCATTCACTCTGACCAAGCTCCGGCATGGTAGGGCCTTCGCCACTTGCTCGCTGCGGCAGTATGGGCAGATCCCGGCCACCGGCGCCCTCCTAGTAACATCCCGATGACCCTCAGGTACAACTTCCTCTAGCCTTGCTCCACTGCCCATCTACCCACGTTGTTGCATGGGGATCTTCTTTAGTTGTTTGCTTAAAATGTATCTCGGCCGGCGTACTTTCCATCTTGAAATCTCGTCCTAAAACCATTTTTGATAAACCACCATGCTTCTATCTTTCCCTTATTACATGGAATATGCTTCTTTTTTGTCGGCGTATGTGTCTTCAACTCGTTTTATTCGCAAGTAATTGTTTCCTTTCTACCTCTTTTTTTGCAAACAGGGTTATCCATTTCACCTCGTTGCTATTGGGACCTTTTGGTGAACTGCACATATCACTTTTTTCTTAAGAGTGTTTTGTGCAGTTCCGCCAAAATGTCACACGGTAAACGTTATTACATTCTGTGGGACTATAGAAAGGGAGATTGGTTTTGCTATCCTCCGCATCCAACTCTGTGCCTAATCGTCTCCAACAAGTAGTTAGTCCTAAAGAGAGATCGCAGAGGTGATCGGCTTCTATTTGTGTGTGTTATGTTTCATCATCTAGTTCCACTATTATTGTAATCACACTGACTGGATATCTTTGAAAATAGGGATGGTCAGCCCGATTTTAGTGGAGCTGCAAAAATTGATCGGATTGTGGTGTCCTCCGTACACCCCCTTTTTGGCTACAGCGCTGGGTGAAACTAGCTGCCAAGCAATGAACACTGTGCCCAGGAAATGGACCCATGCCTACGAACAGCATCAATCAATTATATATTTTTCTTTATTTGTACGCCTTCTCACAACTTTGTCTTTAGTTGTGATGTGAATATTGGCGCTGATCTGCCAACCATTGAGATGCATTAGCAGCCATGGTAGTTTCATTTGTATTTGATGGAATGTTTTAACGAGATAATCTTGAGGCAAGAGGACACATGAATCCTAAGTTGAATCCTAAGTCGCCTCACCTTAAAAGCATTGCAATTTGTTTTGAAGGACAACAGCTCATCATCGGAGATGCCTCTTCACTTGAAAGGTTGCTCGTTGATAATTGTTATAAACCTTTGCAAATAATTGTCGTCTCTGCGCCCAAACTGGAGACCTTGGGTGTAATTTGTGATCCGTTTAATGATCATAAAGAGTTGGTGTTTGGCTCCTCACTTTTTTAGGTACCTTATATTATCATCTACACATTTGTAATCATAAGCTGCATCTTTTATTTGTGCGCATAAGTTTTATATCATCTTGGAGTACACTTTGGGTACTAATATTATGTTATATGCTCAATGAAGAGTTCGTCCATGGATAGCCTATCAATGCAGCTAGATTTTGTCAAGATCTTATATATCAGAATGTATAGTTATGATGTGAACATAATTATTGGCTTGCTGCGATGCTTTTGGTCTCTGGAGAATTTATATGGAGGTGATGATTTCATGCACATTGAAAGACTATATATATTGTACTCGAATTAACCGTTCAGCTGTTGCTCTTTTGACATACTCTTTTTTGAGACTTTAACTGTTTTCAAATCTTCATGTCTACTTAGGTACTACAAGTACATGGACAAAAACGTATAACCAATCGGTGGCGTAATAAGCACCAGGATTTTCTCAGTTCTCATGACATTCCTTTTTGGTTCTATGGAGGCAAGCGCAGGTGCGAGGTCCCGAGGAATCAGGTAAAGGTTTCCATATCGGTGCAACAAGACCAATACCAGCAGGACGGAGGTCATCACGGAGCCCATAGCATCATCACTAAGGATGGCAATGGGTTGGGTTTGGATCGATTCAACAATATCAAATCCATATCCATATCCATGAAGGCAGTCCTAGCCCATCCATGAAATATCCATGGGCGAAAAATTGTGACCATGTCCAAATCCGATGGATATCCATACCCATTGGATATCCATCGGGTCCTGTCAAGACCTATACATAAGACATAACTCATTGCACAATGTGCACTCTGCATTGGCGTGCTCACTCCCTGTCGTGCAGTCATAGCCCTTGCATTGTCCCACTGTTGCGGCCATGCATCAATGCGTGTGTGGAAAAGCGAAGACGGAGGGGTCAAGGAGATATGGAGCTGGGTTGTCGCAGGCCAGTAGTGGCTGCTGCAGTGATCCACCTTACGTGGGGGTAGCGGCTGGCAGCGGCGGCCACCTCTAGGGCTATGAGAGGAGTAACTCAAGGAGATGGCACCGGTTCTCAACAACAAGTCATTTAATTAGTGTAGATAATAGGATGAGAAGGTGTGTTGGAGTATGTTACGGTGGGGATTGTGTAATTTCTTTTGGATGTTTTAGATAAAGGATAAAGTTATAGTGGGACATGTGAATATGGGGTAGGGGTTGTGGAATATTGCTCGTTAAGTCAGACGATCGGGTCGGGTTTGGATATATCCATGGGTACAAGATTATGTCCATGTCCTATCCACGAGTAATCGGGTCGGGTTTGGGCGCTGCCCATGGGCGCAAAAGCATATCCAAACCCTATCCATTCGAGTTGGATATCCATGGGTAAAATTGCCATCCTTAATCATCACCACTAGATCGTTTGGCAGGAGAAGACCACCTTTTGTAAGGATAGCTTGTACTAGCTGCCCCCTTCAAACTTGGCCATTGTGGGATCCCTTCCTGCCTGACATTTGGGAAGAGAACTAATGCCACTATAAGTAGGACTTAGCCACCACCATAGAGAGGGGCTGGGATCGGATTCATTCCACCCTAACAAGATCACCAGTTCATCGAGCCCAAGCACACCTCATCTCATGAGGCTGTTCATCCATTGTATTAGTTCATCCTCAGCCCGCCGAGGCAATCCACCCACAAACTGGAGTAGGGTATTACACTGCAAGGTGGCCCGAACTAGTATAAACCCTCATGTCTCTTGTTCTTCGTGTCCGTCGAGCTAGGCCGTGGAATCGTTGAGTGAGTGAGCGAGCAAGAGAGTGTTCTTTGTGCGCACCCTAGAGTTCGAAGCTCACAATGGTTTGCCGGAACCCACAATTTGACAGGCACCTCTTCCAACGAGAGCACCAGTAGCGGCGGCTATGACATGCCACTACGCCACCGGGCTCGCTTTGAGGACGGTGGCGTGTCGTCCCGCCATGCTCCGGTGAAGCACGAGGAAGGCTCCGGCTGAGTCCGGGGGGCCCTTGGAGCCAATCCTCGTGTGTTCCTGCGGTTGTGCATGCCGCTTTTGTTCATCCTTTCTTTTCTTCATGAATTTTTCTAAAGAACAAGCATGGGGCCATGCGGGGGGCGCGTGTAATGAACTATGGTATTTATGCTGCTATGTTATGCTTATCGCTCAATCTTCAAATGCGTACGGTAGGATACTTAGCTTGATACGCTTGCGGTAGTCCCCCTCCTCATGAGGGCGCGTGTTCCACTATTTGGTGAGGCCCTTCTTGCCGTTGGCTCGGGTATCTCCAACCTCAGGGGGTGTCATGAGGCTGTGGGGTCGTTAGAAAGCTCTGTTGGGTGTCCTTATTCTTCTTTGCGCGAGCCCTCAGACATGATCCCATCGTGGCTCAGTGCATCGTGCCGCAGTACCCGAGGGGCATGGACATCAAGAGGGTGCATAGATCACGAGCTTGCAAGAGGGCGTCTCGCAAGGAGAGAAGAAGCCGGAGCTCCGAAGGAGCGGGGCTACGACGAAGTGTGTTCGCTGCGTGGGGCGAGCCCATCGCACACACACACCTGCCCAGCCCCCGCGTGCGAGACGCGCGAGAAGGAGCGACGGGCAACTACCACTCCTCTAGAACCAAGACCAAAATGCAAAAGAGAAAACGGAGAGGGAAGTCCGCCAGGAAACTGAAAGCATGTGAACTCCAAATTCACTAAAAGGTTGCAAACCAGATACAGAAAGCAAATGGACAGTCGTGTTGGGCACCTAGTCTAGCATTCTCACTAGCACGGAGCTAAGTGCTGCCACTAGGATGTGTGAACATTCTGGGAACGGGGGTCCCTAGACTTGCCTGCCTGCGGCCCACGGCGTGGCTCTGCGAGCGGGCCCGAACGGCCCATCTTCACCAACAAGCACTCAAGACCCTCGCGAGGGGCCAAGCCTCGCGAGGTGGACGACACAAGACCTCCTCGGGAGCACCCTCACCAGGCTGGCTCGTGAGGGGCGGAGAGTTCAAGGCAAGGCAAACCTCGCGAGGCTCCAATAATGTAAGCCATGATGATCAAGATCAGGCGGGCGCCAATGCGCACAGTGTCCTTGTTTCCTCTTTGGTGCGAAGGAAGCAAGCGTAGGCACGGAGTACCGAGGCGTCAAGAAAAGGTTTCCATATCGGCGCAACGAGACCATGACCAGCAGGACAGCAAGATGGAGGTCACCATGGAGCCCAAGGCGACGTCACCACCAGAGCCTTTTGTAGGCGAAGACTGCTTTTGTCAAGATAAGCTGGACTAGCTGTCCCCTTTCAAATTGGCCGTTATTGGCTCCCTTCCCGCTCAATATTTAGGGAGAGGACCAGGGCCTCTATAAATAGGACAGGCCACCACCATAGCAAAGAAGAAGAGAAAGAGGAAAAAGAAGAGAGGAAAAGAAGGGAGGAAGAAGAGAAGAGATCCGAACAACCACAAGTTGACCAAGCACAAGAACACCTCTCCTCAGGAGGCTGTTCTTCCCCTTGTACTGTTCATCCCCAGCCCAAGAGGCAATCCACCACACCACATTGGAGTAGGGTATTATACCACAACGGTGGCCCGAACCAGTATAAATCTTGTGTCCTTTGTGTTGCGAGTTCGTCGAGTTAGCCCTTGAGACCTTAGCGAATCTAGGATGTGGATCAGTAGGGGGAGATCTTCGTGCGCACCGTAGTGTTCGAACCTTGAGGGTTTTGCCAGAACCCGAGATCTAACATTTGGCGCGCCAGGTAGGCGTGCGCCGAAGCTTCCCTTCCGTCACTGCGCGTCCCGCTGCTCCATCATCTCCATGGCGGACGCTCGCTGCGCTCGCGCTAAGCGCCGGGCAGCCCTCGCCGCCTGCATTGCTTAGACGGCTCCCGTTGGTGGGCCACCCCGTCGTTCTCCGTCGCCTGCCGCCAACACAGCCACCAGCCCAGCGGGGAACGAGTAGCAAGCATCCTCACTGCACCCCTCGGTGCGGCGGGACAGCCGCACCGCCACTCCATCGCTGAACCAGGCCGGGTCGTCATCCCACGCTCGTCGCGCTCCCGTGGACGCGCATGCCGCTCTGTGCATGGCGTGCGAGCTCCTGCACTATCGCCCCGTCGACGACCTCTACGAGGACTAGCTCGACCACATCACCGAGCTTGTCAGTGCTGGAGGGGGCTCCCCTACGCCGTACCTCTCGCTGCCTCGCCCTCCGCCAGCCGCGGGCGGCGTGGCCCATGGAGCGCCTCCACCACCTCTGCCCCAAGACGGAGTCTTGGCGCCCAGGCGTGCGGCCCCACGGCGCGACCTGCCACGTCCGTCGCCTGCGCAAGTAGAAAGAAGCTGCCAAGAAGTCCTTTGGCCGCGAAAAAACGCCCCCGCGCTACCTGCGCCACCACGGCAAGACCGTGTGCCGCCTGCGACGGCGGTGCGCGGACCCCATCAAGGACAAGTTCTCCACCAGTGCAGAATCCCAGTGACCACGACAGGCTGTCGTGCCTTCACCCCGGAGTTGCGTAGCATCATTTGGCCGAGTAAGTTGAAGCCGGATCTGCCTCCTCGCTATGACGGCACCCCAGACCCTGCGGAGTTCCTGTAACTCTATGAGCTGAGCATCGAGGCGGCCAACGATGACGAGAAAGTCATGGCAAACTAGTTCCCCATGGCTCACAAGGATGGTGCCCCGCTCTTGGCTCCTGAACCTGCCTCCAGGCTTGATCTCCTCCTGGAACGAGATGCGCGACCGTTTCATCGCCAACTTGCAGGGCACTCGTGACCGCCCATCGGCTGCGGGTGACCTACTCTGCGTCAAGCAACAACCAGGAGAGACCCTCCAAAAGTACATCCAGCGCATCAACAACGTTCGCCTCAAGATCCCCATGGTGACAGATGAGGCCATCATCTCCGTGTTCTCCGACGGCGTGTGTGATGTCAAGAAGAAGGAGGAGCTTGCCATCCACGAGGAGCTGTGCATGTCTCTGGAGCTGTTCAACCTAGCGACCAAGTGCGCAAGACCTGAGGAGGGGCGCCTCTCCCTCCTCGAGCTCCCGGCCATGGACCCGGAGGAGAAGAAAGCCAAGGCCAAAGACGTGAAGTGCAAGGGAGCAGCCGGGCTCGCGGCGGAGCCGGACACAAAGCATGGTAGGGACCAGCCCGAGTCATCCAAGAGCAGCTGACCGTTCTGTGCCTTCCATAACCTGCATAGACACAATACCAGCGGCTATCAAGAGCTCAGAGCTATTCAAGAAGGACGCTTAGGTCGACGCCCCGAGCGCAACGACCGGGGCTACGGCCAAGGAGGAGGACATGGTGGAGGACGCTGGGATGACTGTGGCCCGTGCCAGGAGTGGCGCGACCGGCCTCGTGAAGACCACACGCAGGATCAGTCTCGCGAGGGCGCCTGGAGGGATCAGCCTCATGAGGATCGTCCTCAAGGCAACGCCGGTCTCCCTCCACTACCGCCACCACCAAGAAGGAATGACGACCACCATCAGGACGAGGGGGCTGGGGGCTTCCTGGAGTCGCGTGCCATCGCCTGCATCTTGGGCGGAGCTCAAGCCCCAGCCTCACATCGTATCTTCAAACAGTTCGCTCGTGAAGTGAATGCAGTCCTTCCCAAGCTCGAGGCCACGCGCCCACTCAGATGGTCCAAGTGCGCCATCATGTTCAGCTCGGTAGAGCAGCTCAAGTGCGCGGTTACCGCTGGCGCCATCCCAATGCTCTGTTCACCAGTCATTAGCAACGTGCAAGTTAACAAGACTCTCATCGATGGCGGCATAGGGCTCAATGTCCTATCTGTCAACATGTTTGACAACCTCCATGTGTCGTATGATTAGTTTCAGCCCACCAAGCCTTTCTCAGGAGTGACCGACGGCTCCACCACCCTGATCGGGCAGGTCCGCCTCCCCGTCACCATTGGACAGCGCGACAACTACCACACCAAGCTCATCGACTTTGACGTTGCCCAGATCCGTCTGCCATACAATGCCATCCTCGGGTATCCGGCCCTGGCCAAGTTCATGGCTGTGACGCATCATGGCTACAACGTCCTCAAGATGCCAGGAAGCGGCGGGATCATCACAGTCCCCTACGAATAAAGAGATGCGGTGTGCTCCCTCGAGCGCGCCTTCCAAGCAGCGTCAATCAAAGACCCCAGCAACAATGCAACTCGGTACCCTCCTGAGGTAGTCCCCAAGAAGAAGAAGCAGCTACTCCATGCCGGACCTCAGGAGGGCAGCGCCACAAGTGGCACCTTGTTAGGATCAGCGCCCGCACCTGAGGCGCCTCCCTTTGTCGCATAGGAAGGCATGTCCGGCGCCCTCCTTAGGCAGGGCACATGGGCTCTCTTCTGGAGGGACTCATACCTAGCCAACATCACGTGGGAGGCGCTCGGGAACCACTTGGAGGCGTGTTTCGCGGCACGTCTCCGTCAGGACGACACTGGGCAAGGAGCGCCCAGCGCTCAGGAGTTCATCACCAAGGTATCTCAGGAGCTTCAGGAAGCAAGAGCAATACGCGGCGAGCGCCGTCCACCTGGTGTTGCTCCCCACCCAGGCGAGAGTCGTGAGCTGCGCGTCTGCATCAACATACCAGGGCTCAACCGAGCCGCATCTCAGGAGCTCTTCTGGCCTTCACGTGTTGGGCGCTGCGAAGGTCCACCTCACATCTACGCTCGTCTGCCGAGCGTGGCTGCTGCCTTCTAGCGCAACCTGCGGAGTGTCATAGCGGGTCAGGAGGCCAGGCACCACGCAGTCCTGGCGGAGATGGCGATGGTCCTCAAGGAACCACCTGAACCCCCAGGGCCTCCCGAGGCTCAGGGCCCCGGTGGCTCGTGAGGGGCAACCCCTTCGCCGTGTACGTTCAGCTGCCTCAACACCCCTTCATCAACGATACCAGGTGACATTTTCCAAGTTCATTTAGCTAGGAGCGCCCAGGAGGCTGCATTATTCCCAGGCCGCGTGGGTCCATCCCTGTGGCATGTATCCCTTCTTTTTTATGTCTTTAGCTTACCTTGCCGGGGGCGCCCCTCGGGCTGCATCATCCCAAGCCGCTCGGGCTGGACCCATTGGCGCGTATTGTTCATGCATTTACCTAAGCTAGTTTGCCTTCCATGCTTAATCTACCTATGATTATCACCTGCTTGATTGTCTCCCACCACGGGAGCCGCGCGCCGGTCGTCTTTCTTCAGGACCCTTCACGTGAGAGGGTTAGGCACGGCATTTGTGCTCGGGTCCATCCCTGCAGCATCGATAAATCCAACGACTGAGCTCTGTCTGTCGGGCCGGCCCCGTTCACATCACCTCCTAGGCTGTTTGTGCTTGGCTATCACACGCGATAACCCCAGGAGATTCGTTCGGCGCAGGTTGTCTGACCACCTCGCAGGACCAACACACCGAACAAGAATCAAGACCAGGCGCAACCCGCCTTGAGGTTAGGCCTCGTAAGTCCCGCGCTGGCTCGCGAGTGCCCAAACACACCTCGTCTAGCCATGCCGTGCAAGCCACGTGTCAAGGCGGGGCTATACACGCCCCGGGAGCTCTCCGCAGTAGGGAGTTCCCTCCCACGTACCAGTGGAAGCACCATGCTCCGCCCTGGCGGTCGACACTGCCAAGGAGCGGCTATGCCCATGCAAGTGCGGAAGCGCCATGGGTATGTCCTGGTGATAAACAACTAAGGGCAGCCACACGTCCGTATCAACCTCAGGGAGCCTCCGGGCTCGGTGTCTGGCCTCAACGCAACGCCTCCCCTCGAGAGAGCCGTGTGAGGGGGCTGAGCACGGGGGCTGCGCTCAGGTCACGCCCAAGCATACGCCACCCCGCCAGGTCCCTCGGACCCGGTCGTCGCGCGCCCCTCCCAAGCCTCGGCGATGGCGATGGTATGAAGGGTGTTTGCACGTCAAGGGGGACTCCTGAGCATCGCGACTCAGGAGCCTAACTGGTCACGTAGCCCCTCACTCCTTGAGTCCGTCCTGGTCTCCGGTCAGTCCAACGGTGGTTGAGGTATGCGCGGGGTTGGGCCCTGATGATGTAGAACACAAGACCTACCATTGCATCTCCTTTCCACAAGTTGTTTCCGCGTCAAGGGGGACTCCTGAGCATCGTGACCCAGGAGCCCCTCACTCCTTGAGTCCGTGCTGGTCTCCGGTCAGTCCAACGGCGGTTGAGGTATGCGCGGGGTTGGGCCCTGATGATGTAGAACACAAGACCTACCATTGCATCTCCTTTCCACAAGTTGTTCCGCGTCAAGGGGGACTCCTGAGCATCGTGACCCAGGAGTTTAACTGACCATGTAGCCCCTCACTCCTTGGACCGTCCTGGTGATCCAGTCGGCCGAACGGCGGCTGAGGTATGCGCGGGGTCGGGCTCTGCCGACGTAGAACGTAAAGCAAATGGGAAGGAAATCACAAAATCTCAAAGAAAATATTACAAGACATATTGTTCTCTGAATATCAAACACAAGTTTAAACGCCTCCACGAGGCACGCTACATGTTGCAGGAGTTTCAACAGGAAAGGAGCCGCAAGTCAGTCATCCCTCGATACCGCCGGCACCTGCAAGAGGTGCCCCCTCTTGGGTGGCGTCGCCTTCACCTGCACCACCGGTCAAAGGCGCGGGGGCGAAGGCATCAAACTTCTCCAACGGGGCTTCCACCTGACCTTTCACGGCTGCGGTGGCTGCTGAAAGTGTTCATCAGCCACGGGCTCCAGCAGCTCGTCAAGGCGGGCGGCAGGATTGCAAAGATGGAGGTGGCTGAAGATGCGCGTCAGCGCGGCTGAACAAAGGACGCGAGCCTCTGCCTCCGCCATGGGGCCGATGCCGCGCATGACTTCCTCAAGCGCCTCGGCCAAGTAGGGAAGCAACTGGGCAGGGCCGTCCTCATTGGTGGCCAACGACTTCTCCAAGCCCTTCTCATAGAGTGACTTCAGGGCCTTGTGAGACCTCTTCTCCAGAAGCGCGAAGGCCACGCGGTCCTCGGCCAGAACCTTCGCCTTGGCATCAAGTTCGGCCTTTTAAGCCTGCACCTTTTGCTCCAGCTCCTCTAGCCGGCCGCGCTCAGCGGCCTGTGCCTGCGCTAGCTGCTCTAGCTCGGCGTCGCGACCCTTAATGGCGTCCTCCCGGGCCTTCATCCTCTCTTCCTCTGCCTTACGGCCATGGGAAACTTCAGCACGCTCGTCACGCAGGATCTTCAGCTCGGCCTCCAGCACCTGGCAACGACCTTGGGCGGCCTCGGTGTCCTTTAGCGCCGCCTCGCGAGCAGCTGCTGCCTGAGCTGCGGCTGGCTTCTCCCCCTCAGAGGTCGCCGCGACCTAGCTCAGCGCCGCCCGAATGGACACTTTAGAATGGAGCCAACCGGAGACCAGCTCTAGGCGACCAGCCGCCAGGAGGGGTTCAGCGCTCTGGAGATCTTCTTGCAGCCGGGCAATCTCAGAAAGGGCCCGCTCCGGGACATTAGGAGAAGCAGAGGAACCTGGGGTCAGCAACATGGCAGAAGAAGGAGGAAGCAGCGGCGTCATCACCATGGCCTAGGAGGCATGAAGCTCCTGAGCCTCTCGGACCTCAGCACCCGAGCCGGGCGCTGGCGCCTCCTGAGTCAGCGGTGCTTCGGGGGCTGACTCCTCCCGAGGATGCTCCACCCAGCCTCACGAGGATGATCGGGATGGATAAGCACGAGCACCGTCCCCATCTTTGCTCATGGTGAGCGGCGCGGTGGCAGGAGGCGACCCGGTCTCAAGCAGCGCCACCTCGCTCTCCCTTCTCCTCTTTGCCGCAGGCGTCAGCCTGGTTACACAACAAGGAAAAAGAGTTGGAAACAAGCATCAATAGTAAGAACAAGGCGAGACGGGGACACTTACTGGTCCGCCGCGACATAGTCTCTCCCCTTCGGGAGCTTGAAGCCGGAAAGCTTCACAACCCGAGGCGCAGGCGTGCCAGCTCCGGAAGCAGAAGCAGTTGCGGCAGCTGGGCCGGAAGCGGCTCCAGGCGGCATCGGAGCAGAAGCAGCGTCCCGGGAGATCAATGTCGGTCGGTCCCTCGTCGGGACAACAGGCGTCTCTCCCTTCTCCGGGTGGGCGTCAGCCTTGTCGTCGTCGGGAAGGGTGCGGAGGATGTCAGCTTTGCTCAAGGGGGGGTCTCCCCCGTCCCTTCAGGGGTCTCCTCTGAGTCTTCCTCCCCACGGGACTCACCAGAATACAGCTCCACCGACGTCAGCGCTGCAGGGGCCCCGGTGGGCACTGGCGGCACCAGTCTGCGCCCGTCAAAGGTCGGCCTGGAGGCCACGACCAGCGCCTCGTCCTTGCGGCGGAACAAGGGAGTGAAGACATTTGGCGGGTACTCATGGTCGTCCTCGACTAGGATGCGGAGAACCACAACCAGCTCATCATCGGACAAGGCTTTCGGGCTCAGGCGGACCTTGTCCTCTTCGTTCCCAAGCTCCCACAAGGGGCGCGTACGTGCCTGGAGTGGGGCTACGTGCAGCATCAGGAATTCCCTCAGGAGCATGGCCCCTGTCACCTTCGCTGCCTGCGCATTGCCTGGCTTCAGGTCGGCGTTCATCTGCTCCATCATGAACATCACCTGCTCGTCAGTGAGCTTCGCATGAGACCACCCCTTGTCTGTCTGGGGCATCTCCGTTGGCAGCGTCAAGCGTGGGTGGACGCACTTGGCGTCCATCATGGCCCACTTTCTCCGGAAGCCGTCGGCCTTCTTCCCAGTCTTCGAGATTGAGTTGGCCTTGCCGGCCGCGATGAAATTGGCACACCCAGAGGTATGGCCATCGTTGATGCGGAGGAAGAAGAAGTGGCGCAACAGAGCCACGAACGGCATCATGCCAAGGTAAGCCTCGCAGTAGTAGGCGAAGATCGACAAGAGAAGGATAGAGTTGGGATGTAGATGCAGCGCCTGCAGTCCGTAGTGGTCCAGGACCTCGAAGAAGAAGTTAGAAAAGGGGGGAACCAGCCCCATGACGATGCTGCTCGTAAAGAAGAGGAAGAAGGTGCTTCCCTCGAGCTCCGGCACGTCGGAGCCGGCCCGGAGCCCGGTCTTCCCCTTCTCATTGCTTTCCCCCGCCGTCAGCAAGCGCGTGGCGGCGAGGTTCTTCTCCGAGAGACTAGGCGCGTCAAGGGTTGGCTCATACTAAGCCGACGATGAGGCGGGCTTGACCCTTCGGGGCGCCATTGGTCGCTGATGTGGGAGAGGATGGGAGTAGATCTGGAGATTTCGGAAGCAGGGAGCAAGAAGGGGGGTCTGGAGCAAGGCGAAAGGAAGCAGCGAAAGCAAGCGTTGTCTACGCCATCCTTTTGACAGTCGAGCAGTTTCCGATGCTGCGTTGGGAAGCGGAGACGCCCACGTCCAATCAACCACCATGCGACGAACAAGGCCGCAGGCTATTGGGGCCTGTGGCGCTCCACACTTGCCCTTTCGCTTTGCCTCGAAACCAAGCCCGAGTGCGCCCTGGGCCCGGGGGCTACTGTCGGCGTTCTGGGAATGGGGGTCCCCAGACTTGCCTGCCTGCGGCCCACGGCGTGGCTCTGCAAGCGGGCCCGAACGGCCCATCTTCACCAACAAGCACTCAAGACCCTCGCGAGGGGCCAAGCCTCATGAGGGGGACGACACAAGACCTCCTCGAGAGCACCCTCACCGGGCTGGCTCGCGAGGGGCGGAGAGTTCAAGGCAAGGCAAACCTTGCGAGGTTCGAATAATGTAAGCCATGACGATCAAGATCAGGCGGGCGCCAGTGCGCATAGTGTCCTTGTTTCTTCTTTGGTGCAAAGGAAGCAAGCGCAGGCGCGGAGTACCGAGGCGTCAAGCAAAGGTTTCCATATCGGTGCAACGAGACCATGACCAACAGGACGGCAAGACGGAGGTCACCATGGAGCCCAAGGCAGTGTCACCACCAGAGCCTTTTGCAGGCGAAGACTGCTTTTGTCAGGATAAGCTGTACTAGCTGTCCCATTTCAAATTGGCCGTTGTTGGCTCCCTTCCCGCTCAATATTTTGGGAGAGGACCAGGGCCTATATAAATAGGACTAGCCACCACCATAGCAAAGAAGAAGAGGAAGAGGAAAAAGAGAAGAGATCCGAACAACCACAAGTTGACCAAGCACAAGAACACCTCTCCTTAGGAGGTTGTTCTTCCCCTTGTACTTTTCATCCTCAGCCCAAGAAGCAATCCACCACACCACACTAGAGTAGGGTATTACACCACAACAGTGTCCTGAACTAGTATAAATCTTGTGTCTTTTGTGTTGTGAGTTCTTCGAGTTAGCCCTTGAGACCATAGCGAAGCTTGGACGTGGATCGATAGGGGGAGATCTTTGCGTGCACCCCAGTGTTCGAACCTTGAGGGTTTTGCCGGAACCCGAGATCCGACAGGATGTGGGAGGGAGCCCCTGAGGCTAGAGGGCGGCAGTCTGGAGACTCCGGGGTGTGTATAGCCCCACTCATTATTACGTGAGAGTATCACAAGCGGAGACCTTCACAAGCATTGGGCCTTGCTTCATAGGTAGAACCTTGGGAGGTGTTGGATGTTCCAGGCGTTCTGGATGGGGATCCTGTCCTGCGTCTACAGGCGCGCGGTGACAGGCCTAGAGACACAGGCGGCCATAAACGGGCCCTCCCACATGGGTGAGAGCTTATGCAACCCTTCCTTGGAGAGCACCCACTGTAGGACGAGATATACCACCTCGAGCGCCGTGGAGCAGACGCTGCCGTAGTGGTATCGCCGCGGCGCCTGCTGGTATCTTGCCGCTCGGAGCGAGGCTTGACGGTGGCGTTCCTCCCCCAGCACGAGGTCCATCCCTCGCTTGGCGTCCTGGCGCGCCTCGTCAAACGCCACGACCCATGCGGAACGATGCCTGGCCACATGTTGGAGAACCACTTCGGCTCCGTAGACGGGGAAGAACAGAGTTTTGCCGGTCGGCTTGGTCGCAGTGGTGCGGACGGACCACAACACGGACTGGAGCTCATCAAGCCAGCCCTTTCCGCAGGCCTCGAGCTCATTCTTGAACATTCTTGTCTTGAGGCCCCTCAGGACCTCCGCATTGGCGCGCTCAGCCTAGCCGTTGCTCCTCGCGTGTGCTACTGAGGCATAGCATAACTGCGTTCCAAGGTTAGCACAATATGTTTTGAAGAGGTTGCTAGTGAACTGCGAGCCGTTGTCTGTGATCATGCGGTTAGGGACTCTGAAACGGTTAACAAGGCCCTTGATGAACTTGACTGCTAAGCCGATGGGGATGCTGCATAGTGCCCATTTGGTAAACTTGTCGATGGCAACGTAGAGGTAGCGGTAGCCCCCGGGCGCTCGGTGGAACGGACCCAAGATGTCCAGCCCCCAGACCGGAAACGACCATGAGAGTCGGATGGTCTGGAGGCCCTCGGCAGGCTGGTGGATTTGCTTGACGTGGAACTGGAAGGCTTCACATGATCTCACCAGCTCGGCTGCGTTGGTTAGTGCCGTGGGCTAGTAGAATCTGCTGCGGAACGCCTTGCCCATGCGAGTGCATGATGATGAATGATGCCCGCAGTCTTCGTCGTGTATGTCAGCTAACAGCTCGTGCCCCTGTTCCATGGAGATGCATCACAAGGAAACATCGTTTGGTCGTTTTTGGTAAAGCTCACAGTCCTGAATGCAGTAGGTTGTGGCCTGTCGAGCTACGCGTTCAGCGTCTTCTTCTTTCTCCGGCAGGGCCCTCTGAAGCAGGTATGCCTTGAATTCTTCAGTCCAGCACCCCTCTTGAGGCTCGAGCACTAGGAGTAGGCGCGCTCCTAAGGTCGGACCGCAGGCCGGGGCTCCCGAGGTTGGTGCTAGCGGGAGCTCCTCCTGAGGCGGTGCTGGTTCCGCAGCTGGAAGGGATGCTGAGGGCTTGAAAAGCTATTCTTCAAATATGTCGGGCTCCTAAGGCTGGCGCTTGGATGTCCTCTTGGCGATATCGTTGGCTTGCTTGTTCATGCCACGGGGCACGTGCTGCAGCTCCAGGCCCAGAAATTGCTTCTCCATCTTGCTTACATCCACCAGGTATACCTCCATGTGTTCATCCTTCGGCTCGTACACTTTGTTGGAGAAGTTGACGAGGAGCTGAGAGTCGCCCTTGATGGTGAGGCGCTTCACGCCCAAAGTGGTAGCGGCTTTGATGCCGGCGATCAAGCCTTCGTACTCTGCAATGTTGTTGGAGACTTTCTCGCCGTGTTGGAAGCAAAGTTGCATGGCGTAGTAGAGCTTGTCTTGAGTAGGCTAAACGAGCACGACTCCAGCCACCATGCCCTGTCGTGCGAAGGAGCCGTCGAAGTACATGACCCAGCTGTCCGGTGCTTCGTCCCCTGGTGTGAGCGTCCGTTCCTCGCCTGCCTCTAGCCCTGGGTCATCAGTCCACTCTGCCACGAAGTCGGCGAACACAACCCCCATGACGACCCTCGTGGTGTTGAACTCCAGTTGAAATGCCTGTAGCTCAACGTTCCATTTGGCGACTCTACCTACAGCGTTGGGGCTCCAGAGTACCCTCTCCAGTGGGTAGGCCGAAACGACCTTGATGGGGTGCCCTTGGAAGTAGTGGTGCAACTTGCGCTTGGCGACAAGGAGCGTGGGCAAGAGCTTTTGCGGCATGGGGTAGCGTGCTCGCGCGCCCTGTGGTACCGTGCTGACAAAATACACTGGGTGCTCGACGAGGGCGGAAGTGTTGGCGGAGTCTGAAGCCTCCTGAGGCTGGAGGACCTCAGGATTTTGGTTGCCCGTCGGGGCAACTACAACATCGTGAGCGCCATCTTGTGGAACCTGGTCATCCGTTGGTGTCGTCGAAGCTTCACGGACATCGTCCTGAAGCTGTGTTGCCTTGTCTTGTTGTGGGGCATTGCCTGGCGGGCCCTTGGTTTGGTGCTCCTCCCGGACTGCCACTAGTTCTGCGCTGGCAGAGTGAGGTGTGGCGGCCAGGTAAAGCACTAGGGTCTCAAGGGGGCGCGGCGCCACCATCACTAGTTGGCTGGTGAGGTATCTCTTGAGATCTTGAAATGCTGCATCAGCCTCCGGAGTCCACTCGAACGGCCCCTTCTTCTTCATCAGTTTGAAGAACGAGAGAGCGTGCTCCCCTAGCTTGGAGATGAAGCACCCTAGCGAGGTCACACGGCCCGCCAGCTTTTGCATTCCCTTAAGAGTATGTGGCAGACTCATCCTTTATATTTCCTTGACCTTCTTCGGATTTGCCTCGATCCCCCTATGCGACACCATAAAGCCCAACAGCTTGCCGGAGGGGATGCCAAACACACATTTCTCCGGATTGAGCCGCAGGTCCACCTCGCCCAGGATGGTGAATGTCTCTTCTAGGTCCTTGACGAGGGTCCTTGCCTCCTGAGATTTCACCACTATGTAATCGACGTAGGCCTCAGCGTTCCTCCCGAGCTACTGGCCCAGAGCGATGTGCATGAGCCGTTGGAAGGTTGCCCCGGCGTTGTGTATCCCAAAGGGCATGCAGGTGTAGCAGTACACCCCACAACGGGTCAGGAAGGCCATCTTCTCAACATCCTACACCGCCATCTTGATTTGGCGATACCCTGAGAATGCATCCAGGAAGCATAGCAGGTCGCATTCGGCAGGGGAGTCAACGGTCTGGTCGATGTGCGATAGTGGGAAAGGGTCTTGAGGACACACCTTGTTTAGGTTGGTGAAGTTGACGCACATGCATTCATTCCCGCCTTTTTTAGGTACCACGACCAGGTTCGCTAGTCATTCTAGGTGTCGGCGTTCTGGGAACGGGGGTCCCCAGACTTGCCTGCCTGTGGCCTGCGGCGTGGCTCAAAGGGGGGCCCGGCACGGCCCATCTTCATCAACACAGACCCAAGACCCTCGCGAGGGGCCAAGCCTCGCGGGGAGGACGACACGGAGCTTCCTCAGGCACGGCCTCACCAGGTTGGCTCGCGAGGAGGCAGAGAGATCAAGGCGGGGTACCTCACGAGGTGCCCGTGACGCAAGCCATGACGACCAAGGGCGCTAGGCGGGCGCCAGCCCGGGCAGTGTCCTCCTTTCTCCTTTGGTGCAAAGGGGGCAAGCGCAGCCGCGGAGTACCGAGGCATCAGGCAAAGGTTGCCGTTTCGGTGCAACAAGACCAAGACCAGGAGGACCGCAAGACGGAGGTCATCGTGGAGCCCAAGACGGCATCACCACCAGAGCTTTGTGCAGGCAAGTACCAAATTTAGTCAGGATAAGTGTACTAGATGTTCCCCTTCAAAATGGCCAATTCTTGGCGCCCTTCCCGCTCAATATTTGCGAAGAGGCCCAAGGCCATTGCCTATAAATAGGACCAGCCACCCACAAGGATGGAGGGTCAGGTTCGAGGTAAAAGGAAGGTTAGAGACGGAGATCTAGGATCAAGGATCAGATCGAAATTAGAGAGAGAGAAGGGTGACTGAACTCCTCCTAGCAGTTTGTCCCCCCCAGCAAAGAGCAGACCTTCGCGAGGCTGTTCTTCCTTGTATCGTTCATCATCATCAGCCCAAGAGGCAATCCACCACACCACACACTGGAGTAGGGTATTACACCACAACGGTGGCCCGAACCAGTATAAACCTTGTGTCTCTTGTGTTGCTCTTTCCTTAGCTTAGATCTTAGCGAGGCGGAGGGGTGCAGGTAGGTAGAAGGCGAAATCTCCGCGCGCACCCCAGTGTTCGAACCTCAAGGGTCTGCCGGAACCCAAAATCCGACATTTGGCGCGCCAGGTAGGGGTGCACCGGAATCCACCTTCTACCGCTTCAAGCCCCGTCGCGTCGTCATCACCATGTCCGGCGACCAGGCGGGCAACCCAGATCCATGGGCGGCATGGCCCGCCCGTGCAGAGCCGCTCGCCTCGGGCGACCCCGTGCCCAAGGCAGCTCGTGGTCCGCAGGGCGCTGCGGGCCGCGGGCGACGCGGACAGGCTTCGACAGCTCTCACACCGCGGCAAGCGCGGTCGGCTGCAAGGGCCTCCAATCACGCCCCGACCACGACACCATACACCCGTCGGGAACAGGCAAACTCGAGGGCTGCGCTCACGGTGGCCCGAGAGCTGCTGCAGTGCAGGCTGCTGGAGGGCGGCCGCGACGTGCTGCTGGAACGGGTGGCAGAGCTCCTGGGCTTCGCCGCCTCGGGGGCTCACCCCTTCTGCACCCAGCTCCCATCTCAAGCCCAGGGCGGCCCGCGCGGGGGCTCTGCGCGCGCCCGCGGGCTCCAAGGCTACTCCAACGCCAGCGAAGCTGTCGGCACTGGACCGACGGTGGCGCTACCCCCGCTCCCGGTCCGCGAAGAAGAAGGACTCGATGCGACCCGTGGCCCCAGTGGACAGCCGCGCTACGACCCCACGGTGGGCGCGTCAAGCAGAGCTGCGTGGCACGCAGAGCACTATGGCATGGCCTTCGGGATGACGGCGCCGGAAGAATATGTGCCCCTCATGATGGACCAAGGACACCCTTACCAAGGCGAACAAGGCTCGCTCCTCAGCCCGAGCTAGGGGGACGAGGCGCCAGAAGCTGAGCCCTTCCAGGAGCCCCGGGACAGCCCCACTGGCCACGCTGGAGGCAACGATTATCGGGTACCGCTAATTCCTCAAGAGCAAGCATACGCTAATCATGGATCACAAGAGGTGCAGGTCGCCACAGCGAGCAGCAGCCCCGCTCCCATAGTCTCCTACCCCTCGGGAGGAGGGCGCAGGGGGCTGTAGGAGAGGGGCCGAGATCCGACATCACCACTGCGGCGTTCGGAGCAAGGTGTTCTCAGGAGGTAGGCCCTCTGCTGGGGAGGTGCCTCAGGGCCTACCCCTGGCGGAGGACCCGTGGTCGTCGGGGGAACCGCTGGCGACCACTCTACCCCATCGGCAGCGTCCTGGTTTCCGGTCGTTGTTGATGGCACTAGAGTGTGGCGCAAGGCGGGGCCCTCGTCTGGCGATATGAAGCAAGGCCGGTTCCTATGAAGAAGGCCCAGTGCCTGTGAAGCTCGCCGCCCCGTGACACTATCACGTAATAATGAGTGGGGCTGTACACGCCCCGGAGTCTCAGGGGTGCCGGCCTCAGGCCCTGGGGCTCCCTCCCACACCCAGTGGCAGCACTTAGCTCCGCGCTGGTGAGAAGACGTCCAAGACTAGATTAGGTGCCGGACGCGGCCTTTTGTCTGCTTTGTTGCTTTTCCCTTTGGTTGTCGCTTTCCCCAACTGGATTCAAGTTGGATTCGAATTTGAGATTTGCGTGTGTTCGGGGAAGGGGTGCTTAGTCTCGTTCGAGCAATTCCTCGCGTTTTGGTTACCACTTCGCCTCAGCTGCCTCCCCTCGTGAGCCCCTCGCGAGCCGGGTCAGGCCTAGCTTGCGTGCAGCCCAGACTGCCACCGCCGCGTCCTCTCAGGAGGGTGTTTTACTGCAGGTCCTACGGATTCAATCAGGGAACACTCGGGACACCACAGCCTCCCACAGGCTACCTCAGGGCCAGCACGGGACAAAGGTAAACTAGCCGACCAGCGCGTCGCTTAAGCCAACCACTTGGCGCGGGCGCATGGGCGATGTAGCGTCTACTAATACGATGAACACAAGTTTTACATGAGGGGCTCCCCCTCCAAAATGCTCTCACAGCCATCAGGCCAAAACCTGAGTTCTATTCATGTAGGGTAAAGGAAGCAGGAACGATGCACAATCAGTCGGATAAATCCCCCATGCGTCCTCAGGAGCACCACCCGAGCCGTTGCTGGCATCGCTGAACTCGCCATCGCTGTCCGCGTCGCCGCCAGCGGCGTCAGGGCCGTTCACCACGCCGCCCTCGTAGGCAGCCACGATCACGCCGTCGTTATCTGAAGCGAAGGCCCTGATAAGAGCATCCACATTGTCATCCACCCAGTGCGCCAGGTGGTCTCGGACGACCTGGGGGACTGGGGCGATGGCGGCGTCGAAATCGAAGTGGGGATCCATGTTCCGGAGATGGCTGAAGACGCGAGAAAAGGCGCCCCCGAGCAGGGCGCGGCTCCTCTCCTCCACCAACCTGTCAGCCCTGACCGACCGCGCCTCCAGCTGCGTCACCACGTCGGTGAAGAACTGAAGATCGCCGGCATAGTTGACTGTGTGCGGCTCACCAACAGCCGCCTCGCAGATGTTGCCCAAGGCTGTGTTGGCTCTCTCCCGGAGTGTGGTGAGCATGGGGCCATGCTCATGCTCCAGGATCCACCGCTGACGTATCTCGTCCGCATTCTTGCGCGCGACGACCTCAGCCTCCTCTACCCGCTGGCGAAGAAGGAGCACCTCGGCCTGGGAGGTGGTTAGCTCACCTTGCGCCACCTCAAGGGCGGCCCGGAAAGCATCGGCCCGCCGGGTCGCCTCCTCCAGCTTGGCCCTCAAGGCGGCAGTCCTGCCTTTAGCCTCGGCCTGGATCAACCCAAGCTTCTCCTCGAACTCGTGCTCGAGGTTCAAACGCGCCATCGCCACCCGACGCCCGACATCCTCCAGGACACGGGCTTCCTATGCAGCGACATCATCCTCCGCCTGCGTCACCAAGCGCTCCCTCGTCTCCACACGCTCGTACTCGCGGGTACGTTCGGCGGCTTCCAGCGTCAGCGCCTCCTCATGCTTCTGGAGCTCTGCCGGGTCGCCAGAGGCCACCTTCATCGACGCGAGGGCTGCCTCGCATAGCTCCACTTGCTCCTCTAGTGAGTAGCACCAGGCCAGGAGCTCCCGAGCCCGCTCCTCCGCCGCCTCTCGCCACCGGTCGGCTTCTCGGGCCTCCTCAGCGGCCCGAGATCGGGCCTCCCGGGAGGCCACCAGCGATGCCTTGGCCTCTGCGTCGTCAAGATCATGCTGACGGCGCGCAAGGGCGATGGCGCCCTCCAGCTCGCGCCTCTCTGCAGCCAAGTGCAGGCCCTCGGCCTCAAGGCGCGCGTCTTCATCAGCGAGCTCCTCACCAAGCAGGCTCATGGCGTCAGCCACCCTTCGAAGGAATCCTTGGCGAAGAGCACGACGCTCCTGGGCGTGCTCGAGCACGTCTTCCACACCATCATCTGCCCCGAGAAAGCGCCGGGGGCCACGAATTAGCACTCCCCCTCCGGGCAGGGGGCTGGGGACTGGCACCCTCGCGACGGCCGGGCACGTCACGCCAGAAGGCTGGCCTGGAGCCAGCCCGTCCCCGGATGAAGAGCGCAGGGAGCGCCTCAGCCAATCGCAGTCCACGACCAGGCGAGAAGCCCACGGCAGGCTGGCTATGCCACGAGAAGGCCCGCGAAGGAGGATCGCGAGGTGTGCAGGGCCACAATGCACCTCGGGATGGTTCGCCTCTCCGATCGCCCTCACCACAAGGGCTCTGCTGCTCGGAGCGCTTGAGGATGATGGAGGGGGCGAAGCCAAGGGGGACGGCACCTCAGCCGTCTCCGTGAGCTCGGCTGGAAGGGGCCTGCAGAGCAAGGATCAGTAAAAGCAACAGAAGGATTGGGAGCCGGGAAAGGAGAAGGCTTACTCATCAGTGGCGAAGTACTTCCTACGCTTCAGCAGGCGACAAGGGTAATCGTCGCCTAGGGCCTCCCTTTTCTACCGGAGGGCCTCAAAGTCCACGCGGAAGCGGCCCAAGAGTTGAGCGCAAGGATCAACCTGCAACAAAGATGGAGCATCAAGGCGATCTGCGTCAAGCGCGCCTGCCTGATGCGCGCTGCCAATCGCCTCGCCAGGAGAAGTAGCTGGAGCCTCAGGGGCCTCGGTCGCAGGTGCTAAGGGCAGCTGCTTGTCACCCTCAGCCTCAGCGGCACGGGCCCCAAGAGTTGCTCCCTCATGAGCATCGCCCGGCGCTGTCACCCCGCCGGGAGCCCCCTCGGCCTCTGGCGCCTCATGCCTCCCTGCTCCGCCATTTGAGGAAGAGTCGCCTTGGCCGACTGGAAGGGCAGTCACCATCACTGGGTTATCACGAGGCCCCTGGAGGCCGGCGGGGCGCGGCCCCCACTCATCAAAGATAGGCATCTGATTCACAAAATCGCCCCTGCTCTGGCAGAGGTACAGCAAGGCCCCGCCCTGCTGGATGCTGCCAGGGTTGGGGTCCCCAGTCAGGGTCAAGAGCGCTATCCTCGGCACTTCAGGCGTCAGGTCCTCTTCCTGGAGCCTCATACGATCATTGCGCCCGCAGAAGGCCCACATCCGGTGGGAGTGGCGTCGGAGAGGAGCAACGCAGCGTAGCAGGAACTCCTTCACCACCTTGGACGCTGTCACGCCAAGCGACCTCAAGAACGCGAAGCGGTGCCAGACAAAGATGAGCCGGGGGCTCTCAAGCGTCTCCTGGCCCCAGCCCGAATCGGGGACAGCAGGCGAAGTTGGCTCCGATAGCAGGGGGCTGGGCACCCCTGCATCCACATACAGCCACCGCTCGCCGAACCCAGCCGCGGGCAGAGGGAGCTTGAAGTCAATCCTAGAGGCCGCTGTCTCAGACGCGGCAACGAAGCTCACGCACGCCCAGCATTGGGTAGGGTCGACAAGGCGCGGCGAGAAGAAGTGGCGCAGCAAGGCAACTGAAGGAAGGATGCCCATCATAGCCTCGCAAACAAAGGCGAAGACCGAAAGGAGGGTGATGGATTTAGGACCCAGATGCATCATGTGGATCTGATAGTGGGAAAGCACGGCATTGAAGAAATCAGAAAAGGGAGGAACCAGACCCGCCCACAGGGCGTCGGCAAAATACGGGACCTTGGTGACTATCCTGTCGATGGAGAAGTGGGACGTGGGCCAGGCCGTCGTCCTCTCGCATTCGTTGAAGGTAGTGGCCAGAGCCGAGCTGACCTTGCCCAAACCCTCGGCGGGGTCCTGGTTTCCGGTCGTCGTTGATGGCACTAGAGTGTGGCGCAAGGCGGGGCCCTCGTCTGGCGATATGAAGCAAGGCCGGTTCCTATGAAGAAGGCCCAGTGCCTGTGAAGCTCGCCGCCCCATGACACTATCACGTAATAATGAGTGGGGCTGTACACGCCCCGGAGTCTCAGGGGTGCCGGCCTCAGGCCCTGGGGCTCCCTCCCACACCCAGTGGCAGCACTTAGCTCCGCGCTGGTGAGAAGACGTCCAAGACTAGATTAGGTGCCGGACGCGGCCTTTTGTCTGCTTTGTTGCTTTTCCCTTTGGTTGTCGCTTTCCCCAACTGGATTCAAGTTGGATTCGAATTTGAGATTTGCGTGTGTTTGGGGAAGGGGTGCTTAGTCTCGTTCGAGCAATTCCTCGCGTTTTGGTTACCACTTCGCCTCAGCTGCCTCCCCTCGTGAGCCCCTCGCGAGCCGGGTCAGGCCTAGCTTGCGTGCAGCCCAGACTGCCACCGCCGCGTCCTCTCAGGAGGGTGTTTTACTACAGGTCCTACGGATTCAATCAGGGAACACTCGGGACACCACAGCCTCCCACAGGCTACCTCAGGGCCAGCACGGGACAAAGGTAAACTAGCCGACCAGCGCGTCGCTTAAGCCAACCACTTGGCGCGGGCGCATGGGCGATGTAGCGTCTACTAATACGATGAACACAAGTTTTACATGAGGGGCTCCCCCTCCAAAATGCTCTCACAGCCATCAGGCCAAAACCTGAGTTCTATTCATCTAGGGTAAAGGAAGCAGGAACGATGCACAATCAGTCGGATAAATCCCCCATGCGTCCTCAGGAGCACCACCTAAGCCGTTGCTGGCATCGCTGAACTCGCCATCGCTGTCCGCGTCGCCGCCAGCGGCGTCAGGGCCGTTCACCACGCCGCCCTCGTAGGCAGCCACGATCACACCGTCGTTATCTGAAGCGAAGGCCCTGATAAGAGCATCCACATTGTCATCCACCCAGTGCGCCAGGTCGTCTCGGACGACCTGGGGGACTGGGGCGATGGCGGCGTCGAAATCGAAGTGGGGATCCATGTTCCGGAGATGGCTGAAGACGCGAGAAAAGGCGCCCCCGAGCCGGGCGCGGCTCCTCTCCTCCACCAACCTGTCAGCCCTGACCGACCGCGCCTCCAGCTGCGTCACAACGTCGGTGAAGAACTGAAGATCGCCGGCATAGTTGACTGTGTGCGGCTCACCAACAGCCGCCTCGCAGATGTTGCCCAAGGCTGTGTTGGCTCTCTCCCGGAGTGTGGTGAGCATGGGGCCATGCTCATGCTCCAGGATCCACCGCTGACGTATCTCGTCCGCATTCTTGCGCGCGACGACCTCAGCCTCCTCCACCCGCTAGCGAAGAAGGAGCACCTCGGCCTGGGAGGTGGTTAGCTCACCTTGCGCCACCTCAAGGGCGGCCCGGAAAGCATCGGCCCGCCGGGTCGCCTCCTCCAGCTTGGCCCTCAAGGCGGCAGTCCTGCCTTCAGCCTCGGCATGGATCAACCCCAGCTTCTCCTCGAACTCGTGCTCGAGGTTCAAACGCGCCATCGCCACCCGACGCCCGACATCCTCCAGGACACGGGCTTCCTATGCAGCGACATCATCCTCCGCCTGCGTCACCAAGCGCTCCCTCGTCTCCACACGCTCGTACTCGCGGGTACGTTCGGCGGCTTCCAGCGTCAGCGCCTCCTCATGCTTCTGGAGCTCTGCCGGGTCGCCAGAGGCCACCTTCATCGACGCGAGGGCTGCCTCGCGTAGCTCCACTTGCTCCTCTAGTGAGTAGCACCAGGCCAGGAGCTCCCGAGCCCGCTCCTCCGCCGCCTCTCGCCACCGGTCGGCTTCTCGGGCCTCCTCAGCGGCCCGAGATCGGGCCTCCCGGGAGGCCACCAGCGACGCCTTGGCCTCTGCATCGTCAAGATCATGCTGACGGCGCGCAAGGGCGATGGCACCCTCCAGCTCGTGCCTCTCTGCAGCCAAGTGCAGGCCCTCGGCCTCAAGGCGCGCGTCTTCATCAGCGAGCTCCTCACCAAGCAGGCTCATGGCGTCAGCCACCCTTCGAAGGAATCCTTGGCGAAGAGCACGACGCTCCCGGGCGTGCTCGAGCACGTCTTCCACACCATCATCTGCCCCGAGAAAGCGCCGGGGGCCACGAATTAGCACTCCCCCTCCGGGCAGGGGGCTGGGGACTAGCACCCTCGCGACGGCCGGGCACGTCACGCCAGAAGGCTGGCCTGGAGCCAGCCCGTCCCCGGATGAAGAGCGCAGGGAGCGCCTCAGCCAATCGCAGTCCACGACCAGGCGAGAAGCCCACGGCAGGCTGGCTATGCCACGAGAAGGCCCGCGAAGGAGGATCGCGAGGTGTGCAGGGCCACAATGCACCTCGGGATGGTTCGCCTCTCCGATCGCCCTCACCACAAGGGCTCTGCTGCTCGGAGCGCTTGAGGACGATGGAGGGGGTGAAGCCAAGGGGGACGGCACCTCAGCCGTCTCCGTGAGCTCGGCTGGAAGGGGCCTGCAGAGCAAGGATCAGTAAAAGCAACAGAAGGATTGGGAGCCGGGAAAGGAGAAGGCTTACTCATCAGTGGCGAAGTACTTCCTACGCTTCAGCAGGCGACAAGGGTAATCGTCGCCTAGGGCCTCCCTTTTCTACCGGAGGGCCTCAAAGTCCACGCGGAAGCGGCCCAAGAGTTGAGCGCAGGGATCAACCTGCAACAAAGATGGAGCATCAAGGCGATCTGCGTCAAGCGCGCCTGCCTGATGCGCGCTGCCAATCGCCTCGCCAGGAGAAGTAGCTGGAGCCTCAGGGGCCTCGGTCGCAGGCGCTAAGGGCAGCTGCTTGTCACCCTCAGCCTCAGCGGCACGGGCCCCAAGAGCTGCTCCCTCATGAGCATCGCCCGGCGCTGTCACCCCGCCGGGAGCCCCCTCGGCCTCTGGCGCCTCATGCCTCCCTGCTCCGCCATTTGAGGAAGAGTCGCCTTGGCCGACTGGAAGGGCAGTCACCATCACTGGGTTATCACGAGGCCCCTGGAGGCCGGCGGGGCGCGGCCCCCACTCATCAAAGATAGGCATCTGATTCACAAAATCGCCCCTGCTCTGGCAGAGGTACAGCAAGGCCCCTCCCTGCTGGATGCTGCCAGGGTTGGGGTCCCCAGTCAGGGTCAAGAGCGCTATCCTCGGCACTTCAGGCGTCAGGTCCTCTTCCTGGAGCCTCATACGATCATTGCGCCCGCAGAAGGCCCACATCCGGTGGGAGTGGCGTCGGAGAGGAGCAACGCAGCGTAGCAGGAACTCCTTCACCACCTTGGACGCTGTCACGCCAAGCGACCTCAAGAACGCGAAGCGGTGCCAAACAAAGATGAGCCGGGGGCTCTCAAGCGTCTCCTGGCCCCAGCCCGAATCGGGGACAGCAGGCGAAGTTGGCTCCGATAGCAGGGGGCTGGGCACCCCTGCATCCACATACAGCCACCGCTCGCCGAACCCAGCCGCGGGCAGAGGGAGCTTGAAGTCAATCCCAGAGGCCGCTGTCTCAGACGCGGCAACGAAGCTCACGCACGCCCAGCATTGGGTAGGGTCGACAAGGCGCGGCGAGAAGAAGTGGCGCAGCAAGGCAACTGAAGGAAGGATGCCCATCATAGCCTCGCAAACAAAGGCGAAGACCGAAAGGAGGGTGATGGATTCAGGACCCAGATGCATCATGTGGATCTGATAGTGGGAAAGCACGGCATTGAAGAAATCAGAAAAGGGAGGAACCAGACCCGCCCACAGGGCGTCGGCAAAATACGGGACCTCGGTGACTATCCTGTCGATGGAGAAGTGGGACGTGGGCCAGGCCGTCGTCCTCTCGCATTCGTTGAAGGTAGTGGCCAGAGCCGAGCTGACCTTGCCCAAACCCTCGGCGGGGGCCGCCAACAGCGGCGGGCAAGGCGGAGGCACGGGTTTCTTCCCTCTTCCCTTCTTCGTCGGAGCCATGGCGATGGGAAGGGGGGGAGGTTCAAGATTGGGTTGAAAACAGAAGCTGGAGTTCGGGCGGAGGAAGGGCAGAGGGTGTTCGAGCAACAGAAAGGGGAGCGGCTATGTACGACTGCGAGTCTGCCTAGCATGGCGCAAAATAAGGGGGCGTGGGGGAACAGTGCCACCCACGTCCAATCGACTGCCACGCGGCGCCCAAGGCCGCAGGCTGTTAGGGCCCGCGGCGCTTCGCTCTTGCCCTTCCGCCTCCCTGCACGGCCAAGTCTGAGCGCGCCTTGGGCCCGGGGGCTACTGTCGGCGTTCTGGGAACGGGGGTCCCCAGACTTGCCTACCTGCGGCCTGCGGCGTGGCTCAAAGGGGGGCCCAGCACGGCCCATCTTCATCAACACAGACCCAAGACCCTCGCGAGGGGCCAAGCCTCGTGGGGCGGACGACACGGAGCTTCCTCAGGCACGGCCTCACCAGGTTGGTTCGCGAGGAGGCGGAGAGATCAAGGCGGGGTACCTCACGAGGTGCCCGTGATGCAAGCCATGACGACCAAGGGCGCCAGGCGGGCGCCAGCCCGCGCAGTGTCCTCCTTTCCCCTTTGGTACGAAGGGGGCAAGCACAGCCGCGGAGTACCGAGGCATCAGGCAAAGGTTGCCGTTTCGGTGCAACAAGACCAAGACTAGGAGGACCGCAAGACGGAGGTCATCGTGGAGCCCAAGACGGCGCCACCACCAGAGCTTTGTGCAGGCGAGGACCAACTTTAGTCAGGATAAGTGTACTAGATGTTCCCCTTCAAAATGGCCAATTGTTGGCGCCCTTCCCACTCAATATTTGGGAAGAGGCCCAGGGACATTGCCTATAAATAGGACCAGCCACCCACAAGGATGGAGGGTCGGGTTCAAGGTAAAAGGAAGGTTAGAGACGGAGAACTAGGATCAAGGATCGGATCGAAATTAGAGAGAGAGAAGGGTGACTGAACTCCTCCTAGCAGTTC
>NC_041386.1:241652731-241678790 GCF_002162155.2 Triticum dicoccoides | reverse complement strand
ATCATCATCAGCCCAAGAGGCAATCCACCACACCACACACTGGAGTAGGGTATTACACCAATATGGTGGCCCGAGCCAGTATAAACCCTGTGTCTCTTGTGTTGCTCTTTCCTTAGCTTAGATCTTAGCGAGGCGGAGGGGTGCGGGTAGGTAGAAGGCGAAATCTCCGTGCGCACCCCAGTGTTCGAACCTCAAGGGTCTGCCGGAACCCGAAATCCGACACTGGGTACCACACCTCCCGGATGACACCAGCGTCTTGGAGCCTGCGGGTTTCTTGGACAATGAACGACTGCTTCTCTACGGACTACCGTCGTGCCTTCTGCTTCACCGGGCATACATTGGGGAACACATTGCGGTGATGCTCGATCACCCCCTTGGGACCCCGACCAGGTCCATGGGCTCCCATGCAAACACCTCCTTGTTCGCGCGTAAGAAATCGACTAGCGCACTGATACATCTCCATCGTATCTATAATTTTTTATTGTTCCATGCCAATATTCTACAACTTTCATATACTTTTGGCAACTTTTTATACTATTTTTGGGTCTAACATATTGATCCAGTACCCAGTGCAAGTTCCTGTTTGTTGCATGTTTTTTTGTTTTGCAGAAAATCCATATCAAACGGAGTCCAAACGGGATAAAAACTGACAGAGATTTTTTTGGAATATATGTGAATTTTGGGAAGTGAAATCAACACGAGATGATGCTCGAGGGGCCCACAAGGCAGCGGGGCGCCCCTAGGGGGCAGGCGTGCCCCTGACCCTCATGGA
Organism: Triticum dicoccoides; assembly: GCF_002162155.2. Classification (NCBI taxonomy): domain Eukaryota; kingdom Viridiplantae; phylum Streptophyta; class Magnoliopsida; order Poales; family Poaceae; genus Triticum; species Triticum dicoccoides. Next base: position 241,678,018 of record NC_041386.1, on the reverse strand, counting down.
CACCCCGTAAGGTGGTTGTTTCCCTTCTTTCGCCGCAAGAAAGCTAATATTAGGATAAAAATCGTGTTCAAATTTCAATCCAATCGTAGTTACGGATCTCCGAGAATATAAGAAACGCTGAAAGGCCAGTTCTGGGAGCGCAAAAACAGAGAGAGACAGAGAGACATATCCAATCTCGGAGGGGCTCTCGCCCCTCCCATGCCATGGAGACCAAGGAACAGAGAAGAAACCCTTCTCCCATCTAGGTAGAAGGTCAATGAAGAAGAATAAGGGGGGCTCTCTCCCCCTCTCTCCTATGGCGCCAGAACACCGCCGGGGCCATCATCGCGACAAAGATCTACACCAACAACTTCACCGCTGTCATCACCATATCTTCCCCCCTCTATGCAGCGGTGTAACCCCTCTTTTACCCGATGTAATATCTACTTAAACATGGTGCTCAACGCTATATATTATTTCCCAATGATGTATGGCTATCCTATGATGTTTGAGTAGATCCATTTTTTCCTATGGGTTAATTGATGATCGTGATTGGTTTGAGTTGCATGTTTTATTATTGGTGCTATCCTATGGTGCTCTCTGTGTCGTGCAAGCGTGAGGGATCCCCGTTGTAGGGTTTGCAATATGTTCATGATTTGCTTATGGTGAGTGGCGTGAGTGACAGAAGCATAGACCCGAGTAAATAGGTTGTTTGCATATGGGAATAAAGAGGACTTGATACTTTAATGCTATGGTTGGGTTTTACCTTAATGACCTTCAGTAGTTGTAGATGCTTGCTAGAGTTCCAATAATAAGTACATATGATCGAAGAAGAGAAATTGTGTTAGCTTATGCCTCTTCCTCAAATAAAATTGCAATAATGATTACCGGTCTAGTTATCGATTGCCTAGGGACAAATAACTTTCTTTTGTGACAACAAGATCTCTACCAAAACTAACTTAGTTGTGTCTTCATCTAAACAGCCCCTACTTTTTATTTACACGCTCTTTACCTATCCCGTTACACCTACAAAGTACTTCTAATTTCATACTTGTTCTAGGTAAAGCGAATGTCGGATTTCGGGTTCCGGCAGACCCTTGAGGTTCGAACACTGGGGTGCGCGCGGAGATTTCGCCTCCTACCTACCTGCACCCCTCCGCCTCGCTAAGATCTAAGCTAAGGAAAGAACAGCACAAGAAACATAGGATTTATACTGGTTCAGGCCACCGTTGTGGTGTAATACCCTACTCCAGTGTGTGGTGCGGTGGATTGCCTCTTGGGCTGATGATGATGAACAATACAAGGGAGAACATCCTCACGAGGGTCTGTTCTTGGCTGGGGGACGAACTGCTAGGAGGAGTTCAGTCACCCTTCTCTCTCTGATTTCGATCCGATCCTTGATCCTCGATACTCGATCTCGATTCCCCTCCCTGTGGGTGGCTGGTCCTATTTATAGGCAATGGCCCTGGGCCTCTTCCCAAATATTAAGCGGGAAGGGCGCCAACAATTGGCCATTTTGAAGGGGAACATCTGGTACACTTATCCTGACTAAAGTTGGTCCTCGCCTGCACAAAGCTCTGATGGTGACGCCGTCTTGGGCTCCACGATGACCTCCATCTTGCAGTCCTCCTGGTCTTGGTCTTGTTGCACCGAAATGGCAACCTTTGCCTGATGCCTCGGTACCCCGCGGCTGCGCTTGCCCCCTTTGCACCAAAGGGAAAAGGAGGACATTACGCGGGCTGGCGCCCGCCTGGCGCCCTTGGTCGTCATGGCTTGCGTCACGGGCACCTCATGAGGTACCCCGCCTTGATCTCTCCGCCTCCTCGCGAGCCAGCCTGGTGAGGCCGTGCCTGAGGAAGCTCCATGTCATCCGCCCCGCGAGGCTTGGTCCCTCACGAGGGTCTTGGGCCTGTGTTGATGAAGATGGGTAGTGTTGGGCCCCCCTTTGAGCCACGCCGTAGGCCGCGGGCAGGCAAGTCTGGGGACCCCCGTTCCCAGAACACCGATAGTAGCCCCCGGGCCCAAGGCACGCCCGGACTTGGTCGTGCAGGGAGGCGGAAGGGCAAGAGCGAATCGCCGCGGGCCCTATCAGCCTGCGGCCTTTGGTGCCGCGTGGCGGTTGATTGGACGTGAGCGCCTTAGCAACCGCGCGAGTTGATAAAGGAGCGGCATCCGCTTAGGCTTTGCTTTTTGCTTTCTCCAATTGCTGCTCAGATCCCCTTTCTTGCGCCTCTCCTTCCTTCCTCCAAAATTTCCAGATCCACTCCGACCGCGTGACCTAGGAAGCCATGGCGCCTCGTCAGTCCCTAGCCGTAGCTTGGTACTCGTCTGCCGTGGACTCGCCGAATGTGTTGGAGGCGAGCCTCGCCCAGTTGCGCCGGATGGCGGCGGTGCGGGGCATTGACGAGGCGAAGGTGTTCAAGGCCGGCTCCGCCACCCCTGAGGGTCAAGGGAGCACCTTCTATCCGTTCTTCGTAAGCGCCATTGCCGCTGGCCTGGTGCCTCCCTTCTCCGAGTTCTTCTTCTCTGTCCTCCGCCATTATAAGCTACAGGCTCTGCATCTCCACCCCAACTCCGTCCTTCTCCTGGCGATCTTCGCCTATTACTGCGAGGCTCATGTAGGGGTGCAGCCATCAGTGGCCTTGCTGTGCCACTACTTCTACCTCCGAACCTCTCGCGGTCCTGCTTCCGCGTGCGCGAGCTTCATCACGTACGGTGGCGCCATTGCCATTTCGAACCCCGGGAAAAGGATTGAGGGCTTCAGGAGCAAGTGGGTCTTGGCGGATGCTGGGCGCATCCACCCTCGGCTGATCTTGCCCACGGAGCAACCCACGAGCTCCAGCGATTGGGGTCGAGCGGAGCTCGCAGACCCCCGCGCGAAGCTGTTGTTGGAGAAGATGGACGCGGATCTGAGGCCGGCCAACATGGCGGCGGCGAAGCTGACCGGCGCGTCGCTGCTGAGGGAATTCCTGGAGCACCAACTGGCTCCGCTTCGGCAGTACTCACTTCCGATGTGGAGGCCCCATCCAAGCCCCGCGGCCTTGGCCGACGGAGATCTGGCTGCGGTCCTCCAATCTCTAGTCGTGGGCGATGTGGCAAGGTTGGAGGGCGCTCCTACGCCCTTGTTCCTCCGCGACGACTGGGAGCAGGTAGTGGAGTCCATGCCCGTCTTCAACGGGGATGGGCCCGTGCCCTTGGGAACTCCCGAGGAACCGGTGGACGTGCCCTCCGACGACTCCAGCGAAGAGGAGGAAGGAGGGGAGCGGGAAAAAGGGCCTGACTCCGAGGCGACTGACGGAGAGTCGAGGGATCCCCTCCCCCGGCGCAGGTCCTGCGTTCTCCGCCTCTCTCCGAGCGATGACGACGAGGATGATAACGAGCAGGAAGGCGGGAGCTTGCCCCCGATCCCGAAGAAGGACAGGAACGGGCTGATCTCCCGTGGGTCTGCCCCGGCCCCGAGGCGGACCGTAGACGCACCTTCCGCTTCCAAGCTTCCCGAGGTTGACCCTTCTAGCCGGCTTTCGGGCTTCAAATTTGGCCGGAGGCCGCTTGAGCTCACTGGCAACGACCCGTAAGCGCTTGATTCTTGTCTTTATTTCTTGTTCTGCTTCTGAGGCTTGACGTCCGCATCTCTTGGATAGACTGGCGCCCGCAGCAAAGAAGCCGAAGGGAGCTCCTGAGGTTCCATCCGTGGTAGCGCCTCTGCCCGCGAAGGAGGGTGACCGCGACGCACGGGCTTCTCCTGCCCAGTCGTCCTCGCGAGGCCTGGCTGAGCTGGCGTGGGCGAGCTCAGCCCCCATGGCCCAAGTGACTCCCGAGGTGCCTTTGCCTACTGCCGCCACTACAGCCATTGGGGCGCAGCAGACTCCGCCTCAGGATGTTGTGGCCGTGCTGCCGCCTTCTCCTTCTACTCCATCGACTGTTGTCTCTCCGACTCATCCTGCCGTTCTGGATCGTGCTGCTGCTGAGCTGGACTGGCTCCGGCAGGATCTTCTTGGCGCCGACCCTCGCTTGGTGGCCGGGCGCTTGGAGCTGGCTTCAGGATGGATTCACTCCGACGCTTCGATTCGGGCGGCGCTGGTCCAGGCCTCGACGGCTTGCGATGAGGAGAAGCAGGCCGTCCTTGAGGCGAAGGCTGCTCGTGACGCAGCCCTGGGGGAGGTGGTCGACGTCCGTGGTCGCTGCAAGGCGCTGGAGGACGAGCTGCAAGGCCTGCAGGACCAGCTCGCGAGAGGGGTCCGCCTTCGCCAAGAGCAGGAAGAAGGCGTGAAGGCTCGCGAGGCGGCCGTCAAGGAGAGGGAGGTCAAGCTCAGGAAGCGCCACGACCGCCTAGGCACGCTGGAGCAGGAGTTGGGGGCGAGGAAGGCTGAGCTGGACGACAAGACCCTGGTTCTTGCCGAGGACCGCGTGGCCTTCACGGAGATGGAGGCGAAGGCTCGCTCCTCGCTGAGGACGCTTTACGACAGCGGCCTGGAGAGCCCGCTGGCTGGCGCCGAGGACGGCCCCGCCAAGCTGCTTCCCTTCCTGGTTCGTGCTCTTGAAGATGTCCCCTTGGCCTTGGCCCCACGGCCGAGGCCGAGGCGCGTGTCCTGTCTTCTACAGCGCTGACCCGGGTCCTCACCCACATCTACCTTCGCGATCCCGGCGTCGACCTCGACAGCCTGCTGGAGCCAGTAAGCAGCGAGCGTGCCGCTGCCGCTGCCGAGGCCGTGAAGGGTCGCGTGGAGGCTCTGCTGGGGAAGTTCCGGGCCTTCAGCACCAAGCCGAAGCAAGGCGCTGCCGACCCCACTACTCCATGAGGCGAACCCACTCCGTGCTGCTCCACCGCCGACAAGTGACTCCTTTGTGGCTCCTGTCCTGCCTTTAATTCCTGCACACGTATCATGCCTCGGGGAGGCGTTTAAACTTGCATTTGGCATTGAGATAACAGTGTGGACTGTAATATTTGCTTTTGAATTCCTTGAGATTTACGCTTTTCCTTCCTACTTGCTTATGTTCTACGCCGGCAAAGCCCGGCCCCACGCATACCTCAGCCGCCGTTAGCCCCGACCGGAAACCAGGATGGGACCAAGGAGTGAGGGGCTACGTGACAAGTTAGGCTCCTGAGTCGCGATGCTTAGGAGTCCCCCTTGGCGCACGAACAGCAAGTAGGGAGGTATGATGTGGGTGGATCTACCGTTCTACGTCTGCAGAGCCCGGCCGCGCGCATACCTCAACTGCCGTTAGCCTTTCGGAACTAAGGAGTGAGGGGCTACGTGACCAGTTAGGCTCCTGAGTCGCGATGCTCAGGAGTCCCCCTTGACGCTCAAACGGCCTTCATACCTTGGCTCCGCTCGGGGAGAGACGCGCGACGAACCAGGCCCAGGGGGCCTGGCTGGGCAGCGTACGTCTGGGCGTGACCCAGGCGCAGCCCCCGTGCCCAGCCCCCTCGCACGGCACTCCCGAGGGGAGGCGTTACGATGAGGCTAGACACTGAGCTCTGGGCTCCCTGAGGTTGATGCGGCCCGGGGGCCACCCTTAGTTGTTTATCACCAGCGCGGAGCATAGCGCTTCCGTATGTGTACGGGCATAGCCGCTCCTCGGCAGTGTCGTCAGCCAGCGCGGAGCATGGTGCTTCCACTGGTACGTGGGAGGGGGCCCCCTCCGGGAGGAGCCCCCGGGGCGTGTACATCCCCGCCCTAACACGCGGCTGGCACGGTAGGGCCTGGCAAGGTGTACCTGGGCACCCGTGAGCCAGCACGGGACTCACGGGGCCCTACCTCTAGGCGGGTTGCGCCTGGCACTGGGCCTTATCTTGTGATGTGTCCCTGCAAATTTGGTTAGATGCCGGCACTCTACATCCTCGGGTCCCGGCCCTCGAGCTGGTCTCAACTGTCGCTGGTATGCCAGGTCGCGATGCCGTGGACAAGGCCAGAGGGTGAGGGCTGGAGAGCCAGTAAGAGCCCTGAGTCGCAATGCTCAGGTACCCCCCCCCTTTAACATGCAAGTGGTCAGCATGGAGAAGAAGAGGTGCCGTGGACCGGCATCAAATAATCAAGCATGGTGGGTCGAACGCATAACCGGAAATAAACGCAAAAGGGATACATGCCACTGGGTCTGGCCCGAGCAACTTGGGCATGATGCAGCCCGAGGGGCGCCCCCAACAAAGTAAGCTAACAACATGAAATGAAAGGGATACATGCCGCAGGGACGGACCCACGCGGCCTGGGAATAATGCAGCCTTGGGGGGGCGCTCCCAGCTGGAAATGAAACTTGAAAGGTGTCACCTGATGATGTTGAGGATGAAGGACTGTTGGTGTAGCACACTCGGTGGGCTGCGGAAGCCGATCCTCACGAGCCCCAGGCCTAGGGGCCTCGGGAGGCTCCGGATGCGCTGGTGGCTCCTCGCGGACCATCTCCATCTCCGCCAGGGCTGCGGAACGCCTGGCCTCTTATGCCTCCATGATGCCCCTCATGAGGCGCTGGTACGTGGCAGCCGTGTTCGGCAAGCCGTAAGGCATGCGAACGTAGCTGTGCGGTGGACCTCCGCAGCGCCCCACTCACGAGGGCCAGAGGCGCTCCAGAGAGGCGACTCGATTGAGCCCTGGTATGTCGATGCAGACGCGCAGCCCACCATCCTCGCCTGGATGGGGAGCCACTGCTGGTAGGCGGTGGCCGCCTTTCATGACTCTTGACTCCTGTAGCTCCTGAATGGCCTTGCTGATGAACTGCTGAGGGTCTGGCTCTCCTTGCCTTACTCCTTCTTGAGCGAAATGTGCTTCGAAACACGCCTCCATGTGGTGCCCAAGCGCCTCCCTCGTGACCCTAGCCAGGTCAGTGGCCCTCCAGGAGAGAGCCCCCGAGCCCTGCCTGAGGAGGGCGTCGGGCACGCTTTCCCATGCGATGGAAGGAGGTTCCCCCTGGGCAGGCGCGGGCCTAGAGGGGCCTGCCTCCTGAGGGGCCGGGCCGGACGATGTCTTCTTCTTCTTGGGGGCGGTCTCGGGAAGCCTCCTGCTTCCGCGATCCGGGTCTTCCAGTGACGCGGCCTGAAAGGCTCGCTCCAGGGAACACACCGCGTCCTTCTTTTCACAGGGCAGCGTGATGACTCCGCCACTTCCTGGCATCTTGAGGATGTTGTAGTCGTGGTGAGTTACGGCCATGAACTTGGGCAGCGCTGGGTACCCAAGGATGGCGTTGTACGGCAGGCGAATGTGAGCGACGTCGAAGTCGATGAGCTCGGTGCGGTAGTTGTCGCGTGCCCTGAAGGTGACAGGGAGGCGGACCTGCCCAATCGAGACCGTGGAGCCGTCGGTGACTCCGAAGAAAGGCTTGGTTGGCTGAAGCTGGCTGTAGGGCACTTGGAGATTGTTGAATGTTTCCATGGACAGGACGTTGAGCCCTGCCCCGCCATCGATGAGGGTCCTGGTGACCACCACGTTGCTGATAATTGGGGAACAAAGCATCGGGAGGACTCCGGCTGTAGCCGCACACTTGAGCTGATCTGCTGAGCTAAACGTGATGGCGCACGCCGACCACCTGAGAGGGCGCGTGGCTTCGAGCTTGGGGAGGATTGCATTCACTTCACGGGCGAACTGCTTGAAGATGCATTGAGAGGCTGGGGCTTGAGCCCCGCCCAGGATGCAGGCGATCGCGCGCGGCTCCTGGAAGCCCCCAGCCTCCTCGTCCCGGTGGCGGTCCTCGTTTCTCCTTGGCTGCGGCGACAGCGGAGGGAGGCCTGTGTTGCCTTGCGGGCGATCCTCGCGAGGCTGATCCCTCCAGTCTCCCTCGCGAGGCGGATCTTGCCAGCGATCCTCGCGAGGTTGATCGCGCCACCCTTAGCACGGGCCACGGTCTTCCCAGCGTCCTGCGTTCCTTCCTCCTCCTCGACCGAGCCCCGGTCACCGCGGTCGGGGCGACGGTCGATCCTTCCTTCTTGCACGGCTCGGAGCTCTTGACATTCATTGGTGTTGTGGGTGTGGAGGTCATGGTACACATAGTATCGACTGCCCTTGGAAGGTTCGGGCTGATCTCTGCCCCACTTGGTGTCTCGTTCTGCCGCGAGCACGGCAGCCCCCTTGCGCTTCACATCCTTGGCCTTGGGCTTCTTCTCTTCTGGGTAGGCGGCAGGCAGCTCAAGGAGGAAGAGACGCCCTTCCTCAGCCCTGGCGCACTTGGTTGCCAAGTTGAACAGCTCCAAGGAAGTGCACAGGTCTTCATGCATCGCCAGCTCCTCCTTCATCTTGACATCGCCGCACGCCGTCAGAGAAGGCTGAGATGATGGCCTCCTCAGTCACCTTGGGAATCTTGAGGCGTGCGTTGTTGAAGCGCTGGATGTACTTCTGCAGGGTCTCCCAGGGTTGTTGCTTGATGCAGCGCATGTCGCTCACGGCGGGAGGCCGGTCGCGAGTACCTTGGAACTTGGCGATGAAGCGGGTGCGCATCTCGTCCCAGGAGGAGATCGTGCCTGGACCCAGGTTCAGGAGCCAGGTGCGGGCCCCGTCCTTGAGCGCCATGGGAAACCAGCTCGCCATGACCTTCTCGTCTCCGTTGGCAGCTTCGATTCCCAGCTCATAGAGCTGGAGGAACTCCGCAGGGTCGGCCGTGCCGTCGTAACGAGGAGGCAGGTCTAGCTTGAACTTGCCGGGCCACGCGACGCTGCATAGCTCGGTGGTGAAGGCACGGCAGCCTGCTGTGGCCACGGGAGGCCTTGGGTGACGGAGAGCTTGGTCTTGCATGTCCCCACGCGCTGCAGCTGGGAGCAGCGCGGTGTCTTGGCGTGCGGGAGCAGGAGCATGGTCGCGACGTGCTGGAGTAGGGAGCGCCCGGGCAGCTTCTTGCGGGCGAGGGACTTCTTGGCAGCTGTGCTCTTGCCGCGCTGCCACCTGACGGAGCAGGTTCCGCCCAGGGGTCGCGCACCTTGGAGCCATGGCGCCTTCTTGAGGAGGAGGCGGTCGGGGCGCCGCCGGAGCCTCGTCGCCCGCGCGGGGCGGGGTGCGGTGCAGCAGAACGGACGGTGCAGGAGAGCCCCCTGCGGCGCGGACGAGCTCGGTGACGCGGTCGAGCCATTCTTCGTAGACGTCGTCGACGGGACGGTAGCGCAGGAGCTCGTTTGCCGCGATGAGCGCAGCTCGAGCCTCCATGGGTGCGCGGAGCGCGCGGGATGAAGAACCAGCTGGGGTGAGCGAGGGAGTAGCGGTGCGGCCGTCTTGCCGCACTGACGGATGCTGAGACGATGCTTGCTGCTCATCCCCCGCCGGGCCGGTGGCGGCGTTGACGGCGGGTGACGGGGAACGGCGAGGACGCCCGCCGACAGGAGCCGTCTGGGCGACGCGGGAAGCGAGAGCGGCCCGGCGCTCGGCGCGGGCCTGACAAGCTTCAGACATGGGCGCGATGGTCGGAGGAGAACGGGGTGGTGGAAGACGAATTCCAGTGCACCCCTACCTGGCGCGCCAAATGTCGGATTTTGGGTTCCGACAGACCCTTGAGGTTCGAACACTGGGGTGCGCGCGGAGATTTCGCCTCCTACCTACCTGCACCCCTCCGCCTCGCTAAGATCTAAGCTAAGGAAAGAACAGCACAAGAAACATAGGATTTATACTGGTTCGGGCCACCGTTGTGGTGTAATACCCTACTCCAGTGTGTGGTGTGGTGGATTGCCTCTTGGGCTGATGATGATGAACAATACAAGGGAGAACAGCCTCGCGAGGGTCTGTTCTTGGCTGGGGGACGAACTGCTAGGAGGAGTTCAGTCACCCTTCTCTCTCTGATTTCGATCCGATCCTTGATCCTCGATACTCGATCTCGAATCCCCTCCATGTGGGTGGCTGGTCCTATTTATAGGCAATGGCCCTGGGCCTCTTCCCAAATATTGAGCGGGAAGGGCACCAACAATTGGCCATTTTGAAGGGGAACATCTGGTACACTTATCCTGACTAAAGTTGGTCCTCGCCTGCACAAAGCTCTGATGGTGACGCCGTCTTGGGCTCCATGATGACCTCCGTCTTGCAGTCCTCCTGGTCTTGGTCTTGTTGCACCGAAATGGCAACCTTTGCCTGATGCCTCGGTACCCCGCGGCTGCGCTTGCCCCCTTTGCACCAAAGGGGAAAGGAGGACACTGCGCGGGCTGGCACCCGCCTGGCGCCCTTGGTCGTCATGGCTTGCGTCACGGGCACCTCGTGAGGTACCCCGCCTTGATCTCTCCGCCTCCTCGCGAGCCAGCCTGGTGAGGCCGTGCCTGAGGAAGCTCCGTGTCGTCCGCCCCGCGAGGCTTGGCCCCTCGCGAGGGTCTTGGGTCTGTGTTGATGAAGATGGGCCGTGCTGGGCGCCCCTTTGAGCCACGCTGCAGGCCGCAGGCAGGCAAGTCTGGGGACCCCCGTTCCCAGAACGCCGATAGTGAATGTTAAGCCTGCGTAGAGTTGTATCAGTGGTCGATAGAACTTGAGGGAATATTTGTTCTACCTTTAGTAGGCTACAATTGATCCCCTATACTTGTGGGTTATCAAGACCTTTTTCTGGCGCCGTTCCCGGGGAGTTATAACATGGGGTGAATATTCTCATGTGTGCTTGTTTGCTTTATCTCTAAGTAGTTTTTATTTTGTGCTCTTGTTTTCTATCTTTAGTTATGGGTAGGAAACGTAAAATACCAAAAACATTAGTTGTACCTACTACACCAATGGTTGAAGAACCACTCAAAATCTATCACACTCCTGAAGCTTTTTACTTGGATCATCTTCGATCCCTTTGTGCTCGTGCTGAAATCCCAACTAGCTTAGTTGAGGTCAAATCTTTAGATGAGCATGCTTGTTATGTGCGACACCGCTTATCTGAAAAAGGGAAACTTTTACTAGATCGAATTCATCATTTGCAATGATATGGTTGGAATTTGTGTGAAATATATGATTGTACTCGATGTTCTAAAGACCCTAAGAAACACCTTCCTTACCAATGTGGGTTTAGTGATAATGGAATCTTATCTTCGTATACTAAGGGTGTTTATAATTACTATGATGTTCAACAAATTGAAGAATTTGTTGCTTTTAGGGGTACTTGTGAAATTGCTTATTTTATTGAGGAGTGTGATACTACTCTCTACAAATCTGAAAATTTGGCCATACTTAAATATTTCTATGATAATTATGCTTCTAATCCTTATATTAAACCATATATTGAGGACTCCTCCGCTGTCCAAGAAGAGATTAATATTTTGCAGGAGTCTATGGAAGAAGAAATTAATGACATTGTGAGCTCATTGGATGAAAAAGATGATGAGGAGAGCGAAGAACAAAGGGAGGAAGAGCGGATTAGCTACCCGTGCCCAGCTTCTAATAAGAGTAACTCTTCGACTCATACATTGTTTAATTTCCCTTCGAATTTACCAAAGGATGAATGCTATGATGATTGTTATGATCCCGTTGATTCTTTTGAAATATCCCTTTTTGATGAGGCTTGCTATGCTTTTTGCCAAGATGCTAATATGAATTATGCTTATGGAGATGAACTTGCTATAGTTCCTTATGTTAAACATGAAATTGTTGCTATTGCACCCACACATGATAGTCCCATTATCTTTTTGAATTCTCCCGACTACACTATATCGGAGAAGTTTGCTCTTATTAAGGATTATATTGATGGGCTGTGTTTCACTACTACACATGATGATTTTGATAGATATAATATGAATGTGCTTGCTGCTCCTACTTGCAATTATTATGAGAGAGGAACTACATCTCCGCCTCTCTATGTTTCCAATATGATAAAATTGCAAGAAACTTCGTATGCTATGCATTGGCCTTTACTTTGTGTGCATGAATTGTTCTTTTATGACAGGCCGATGCATAGGAAGAGAGTTAGACTACGTCATTACATGATATATGTTGCTTTGTGCTCACTACTAAATGCCAAATCATTGTTAATTAAAATTGGCTTTGATATACCTTGGGATCCGGGTGGATCCATTACTTGAGCACTATATGCCTAGCTTAATGGTTTTAAAGAAAGCGCTGCCAGGGAGACAACCCGGATGTTTTAGAGAGTCATTAATTTCTGTTGTGTGCTTTTATAAAGTTTAAAAATGAAAATAATGTGCCAAGATTTGCCTTTAGGATGTTTACATTGCTTGTTGGTTTGTGCGGTGCAAGACAGAACTTTGGCTGTAGTGCGCGATTTTACATTTTTTTTACTTGAATGTGAAACAGTTCTGAAACTTTTTGCACTGTATTTCTATGCAATTTTTTTATTTTTCCTAATTTTCGCAGAATTTTTGGAGTACCAGAGGTATGGTGAATGTTCATATTATTACAGACTGTCCTGTTTAAGACAGATTCTGTTTTTGATGCATAGTTTGCTTGTTTTGATGAAACTATCGATTTCTATCAGTAGATTAAGCCATGGAAAAGTTATATTATAGTAGCTACAATGCAAAAACAAAATATGAATTGGTTTGCAACAGTACTTAGATTAGTGATTTGCTTTATTATACTAACGGATCTTACCGAGTTTTCTGTTGAGTTTTGTGTGGATGAAGTATTCGAAGATCTAGGAGGTCTCGATGTGAGGAGGAGGAGAGGCAAGAGATAAAGCTTTGGGATGCCCAAGGCACCCCAAGTAAATGTTCAAGGAGACTCAAGCGTCTAAGCTTGGGGATGCCCCGGCAGGCATCACATCTTTCTTTAACAAATATCGGTATGTTTTTGGATTCGTTTCGTTCATGCGATATGTGCAAATCCTGGTGTCGGATTTCAGGTTCCAGTAAAACCCTTGAGGTTCAAACACTGGGGTGCGCACGGAGATCTCTCCTCCCTCTAACTCGCGCCCTCACCGTGATCTCAAGGCTCGTCGCGTCGAACCCGTAGAACAAGGGACACAAGATTTATACTGGTTCGGGCCACCGATGTGGTGTAATACCCTACTCCAGTTTGGTGTGGTGGATTGCCTCTTGGGCTGAGGATGAACAGTTACAAGGGAAGAATAGCCTCCTGAGGAGAGGTGCTCTTGTGCTTGGTGAGTTTGTGTGTGGCCTTAGTGGAGTGGATCCGGTCCAAGATGAGATCTCTCCCTACGATGGTGGCTAGTCCTATATATAGAGGCCCGGGTCCTCTTCCCAAATATTAGGCGGCAAGGAATCCCACAACGGCCAATTTGAAGGTGGACAGCTAGTACAAGCTATCCTGATGAAAGATGGTCTTCGCCTGCCAAAGGCTCTGGCGATGACGCCGACCTAGGCTCCACGATGACCTCCGTCCTGCCGTCCTGCTAGTCTTGGTCTCGTTGCACCGATATGAAAACCTTTGCTTGACGCCTCGGGACACCGCACCTGCTCTTGCCTCTTTAGCACCAAAGAGGAAACTAGGACACTGCATGCTGGCACCCGCCTGGCCCTGGTCATCATGGCTTGCGTCACAGGAACCTCGCGAGGCGCCCTTGCCTTAATCTCTCCGCCCCTCACGAGCCAGCCTGGTGAGGCCACCCACTAGGAGGTCTTGCGTCGTCCGCCTCGCGAGGGTCTTGAGTGTTTGCTGGTGAAGATGGGCCATACAGGGCCGCTAGTGGAGCCACGTCGTGGGCTGCAGGCAGGCAAGTCTAGGGACCCCCATTCCCAAGATGCCGACAGTAGCCCCGGGGCCCAAGGCATGCTCAGACTTGGCTTCGAGACGAAGCCAAGGGGCAAGTGTGGAGTGCCGCGGGCTCCAACAGCCTGCCGCCTCGCTTGACGCGTGGCGATTGATTGGACATGGGCGCATCCGCTTCCCCATGCTGCCCCGGCAACTGCCCGACTGACAAAAGATTGGTGCGGGCTGTATTTTCCTTCATTACCTTCCTTTGTTTTGCTCCAGATCCCCTTTCTTGCCCTTCACTTCTAGAGACTCCAGATCCACCCAGATCATCCTTCGAGCTTGCCGTCGATGGAGCCCAAGAAAGCCCGGGCTACTCCTTCGTCATCCTGGTATGAGCCCGCGCTCGATGCACCGAGCGTGTCGGAGAAGAACCTTGCCTCCGTGCGCTTGATGACGGCAGAGGGTGACGAGAAGAGGAAGACTATACTCCAGGTCGGCTCCACCGAGCCTGAGGCCCCTGGCAGCACTTTCTACCCCTTCTTCACGAGTACCATCATCGCCGAGTTGGTTCCCCCCTTCTCCGACTTCTTCTAGTCCATCCTCAGTCACTATAAGATCCACGCCCTCCATCTTCATCCCAACACCGTCCTTCTCCTGTCGATCTTCGCCTTCTACTGCGAGGCGTACGTCGGAGTGATGTAGTCCATGGCACTGCTGCGCGACTTCTTCTTTCTTAGGCTTAAGGAGGTTCCCTGCTTAGGGTGCATTGGCTTCGTCGCGGCGACCAAGACCAGTGCCATCTCGAAGGCCGGGAAGAAGGTCGAGGGCTTCAGGAGCAAGTGGGTCCTGATGGATTCCAAGCACGTCCACCCCCACCTGGTGCTGCTGACAGAGATGCATGTGTCCCACGAGGGATGGCTTCACGCGAAGCTCATTGACCCGCGGGAGACGCAGGTGCTGGAGAGGATGACTGCCGACTGGAAGCCCGGCGACTCGAGAACGGCAAAGCTGACAGGGGCCATGATCACCAAAGAATTCATGGCGCAGCGCATGGCTCCCCTCCAAGCGCGCCCGCGCCCACTGTGGAAGCTTGGAGACGAAGGGGACGACCTCCGCCTATGCCCGAAGCCCCTTTCCGATGAGGAATTGCGCTTGACTCTTTGTTCCTTGGTCGGGGACGACCAACGGTACCCACCTGATGGCCTTGTTCCCTTTTTCCGCCGCCAGGACGGGGCAGAGGTCGCCAATGCCATGCCCATCTTTGACGAGCGCGGGCTCGTGCCGCCTGCTCCCACAAACATCTCGGTGGTGACAACTCTGGTGGTCGTGTCTTCTGGCGAGTCTCGCGAGGAGTTAGAGGAGGAAGAAGAGGGAGAGGAGGAGCACAACCCGGAGGCGACCTGCGAAGGGGCGGGTGAGACCTCCCCCTTGCGCAAGGCCGACATCCTCCGCACCCTGCCTGATGATGATGACGAGGCCGATGTCCCCCTAGAAAGGGAGGAGCTGCATACTGCATGGGTATCCTCGAGGTCCATGGTCAGTTCCCGGAGGAAGTCACCGGTCGGGATTCCGACAAGAGGATGGTCGGAGCTGGTCTCCAGAGACGACGCCCCTGTTCTGTCGCTGCCTGAAGCTGCTTCCAACTTGCCTGCTGCTCCATCTTCTGTGCCTAGAGCCCTTGTGCCCGTGCTTCAGGTTGGGAGGCTCTCAGGCTTCAAGCTCAGGAAGCAGAGGGACTATGCCGTGGTGGACCAGTAAGTATCCTTGTCTTGCCTTGTTCTTGCTTTTGCTGCTGATTCTTGACACCTTCCGTTGCTTGACTAGGCCGACGCCCGCGGGGAAGAGGAGGAAGGAGGCCATGGCGGTACTGCTCGGGACCAAATCGCCTGTAGAGGCCGCTCCCTCCTCCGCAGGGAAGGACAGTGGAGGTGCTCGTGCTTCCCCAGCCCGATCGTCCTCACGAAACTTGGGGGAGCGTCCTCTGGAGGAGGCAGCCCCCATGGCCCCGCTGGCACCAAAGGCGCCGGCGTCCGGCTCGGCTGCTGAGGTCCCCAAAGCTTAGGAGCCCTTAGCCTCCCAGGCCATCATGACGATGTTGCCTCTTCCTTCCTCCGCCGCTCTGCTGACCCCGGATTCTTCTGCCTCCCCCGACATCCTGGAGCGCGCTCTTTCTGCACTGACCTTGCTGCGGGAGGATCTTCAAGGCACCGACCGTCGCCTAGTGGCCAGGCGCCTGGAGCTAATCTCTAGCTGGATCCACTCCGACGTGGTCTTTCGGGCGGGGCTGAGCCAGGCTGCGGTGGACTCTGAGAAGGAAAGTAGGCCGTCGCCCTAGCTATGGCTGCCCGCGAGGTGCCGCTAAAGGATGCCGGAGCCGCCCAAGATCGCTGCCAGCTGCTGGAGGCCGAACTGAAGACCATGCGCAGTGAGCGTTCGGACGAAGCTCAGGGCCGCAGGGCGGAGGAGGAGAAGATGAAGGCCCATGAGGACGTGATCAGGGGTCGAGACGCCGAGCTAGAGCAGTTGGCGGAGGCGCAGGCTGCGGAGCACAGCCGGCTGGAGAAGCTGGGGCAGAAGGTAGTGGCAGAGAAGGCCGAGTTGGAAGCCAAGGAACATGTCTTGTCCGAAGACCGCATGGCCTTCAAGTCCCTCGAGGAGAGGTCTCGCGCAGCACTGTGGTCACTCTACGAGAAGGGCTTGGAGGAGTCGTTGGCTACCAACGATGAGGGCCCCACCCAGCTACTTCCTTATCTGGTCGAGGTGCTTGAGGAAGTCGTAAGTGGTATCGGCCCCTTGGGAGAGGCAGAAGCCCGCATCCTTTCCTTAGTCGCATTGACGCGTGTCTTCAACCACCTCCATCTTCGCGATCCTGCCGCCCACCTCGACGAGCTGCTAGAACCTGTGGACACCAAGCACTGCGTAGCTGCTGCCGAAGCCGTGAAGGGTCAGGTGGAGGCCCTGCTGAAGAGGTTCCGCGCCTTTGATCCCGCACCCTCAACTGGCGGTGCTGCTGATCCTGCAACTCTGGCAGGTGGTGCAGGTGAGGGCGACGCCGCTCTGGGAGAAGCATCCCTTGCGGGCGACGACGGCGTACGGGGATGACAAGATGACCTGCTGGCGGCTCCTTTCCTGTTTAGCTCCTGCAATATGCACCATGCCTCAAGGAGGCGTTTAAACTTGTGTTTGGTATCGGAAGAACAATATGTCTTGTAATATTTTCTTGAAATTTTGCGATTTCCTTCCCATTTGCTTTATGTTCTATGTCAGCAGGGCCCGACCCCGCGCATACCTCAGCCGCCGTTGGGTCGTCCGGATCACCAGGACGAGACCAAGGGGTGAGGGGCTACGTGGCCAGTTAGGCTCCTGAGCCACGATGCTCAGGAGTCCCCCTTGATGCGCAAAAAGCTTATAGAAAGGAGATGCGGGAGTAGGCCTAGTGTTCTACGTCGGCAGGGCCTGACCCCGCGCATAACTCAGCCACCATTGGACCATCCAGATCACCAGGACGGACCAAGGAGTGAGGGGCTACGTGGCCAGTTAGGCTCCTGAGTCGCGATGCTCAGGAGTCCCCCTTGACGTTCAAACGACCTTCATACTTTGGCTCCACTTGGGAGGGTGCGCGACAACCAGGTCCGAGGGACCTGGCAGGGTGGTGTATGCTTGGGCGTGAGCTGAGCGCAGCCCCCATGCCCAGCCCCCTCGAGCGACTCTCCCGGGGGGAGGTGTTGCGATGAGGCCAGACACTGAGCTCAGAGGCTCCCTGCAGTTGATACGTCTATGAGGCCGCCCTAAGTTTTTTATCACCAGCGCGGAGCATAGCGCTTCCGCACTTGCACGGGCATAGCCGCTACTCGGCAGTGTCAACTGCCAGCACGGAGCATGGTGCTTCCACTTGTGCGTGGGTGAGGGCTCCCTCTGAGTGGAGCCCCCAGGGCATGTATAGCCCCGCCCTGACACGTGGCTTGCACGGGAGGGCTAGGCGAGGTGTGTCTGGGCACTCATGAGCCAGCGCGGGACTCACGAGGCCCTACCTCAAGGCGGGTTGCGCCTGGTCTTGGTTCTTGTTGACTGCGATGGCCCTGCGAGATGGTTAGGCAACCTGCGCCGAACGAATCTCCTGAGGTTATCGCACGAGAAGGCCAAGCACCAACGACCCCAAGAGGTAACATGAACATGAATGGCCCACCAGACAGAGCTGAGACATTGCATTTATCGACGCTGCAGGGACGGACCCGAGCACAGACGCCGTGTCTAGCCTTCTTATGCGAAGGATATTGAAGAAAGATGATCGGCGCGCGGCTCCTGTGGTGGGTGGCAATCAAGCAGGTGATGACCATAGATAGCTTATGCATGGAAAGCAAACTAGCTTAGGTAAATGCAAGAATGATACAAGCCACTGGGTCAGACCGAGCGGCCTGGGGATGATGCAGCCCGAGGGGCACCCCCAGCAAGGTAAGCTAAAGATGCAAGAGGATACATGCCGCAGGGATAGGCCCATGCGACCTGGGAATAATGCAGTCGGAGGGGTGCTCCCAGCTGACTGAACTTGGAAAATGTCACCTAGTTTTGTTGTCAAAGGAGCGTTGGGGTAGCTGAAGGCGCGCGCTGAAGAAGTCGCTCCTCATGAGTCGCCAAGACCCTAAGCCTCGGGAGGCTCTGGGGCTCAGGTGGCCTCCTGAGGACCGTCTCCATCTCCACCAGGACCGCATGGTGCCTGGCCTCCTGGGTCGCCAGGATGTCTGTAGATTGCGCTGGAAGGCGGCTGCCACGCTCGGCAGGCCAAACGGCATGCGAACATAGCTATGAGGTGGACCCTCACACCAGCCAGCACGCGAAGGCCAGAAGCGCTCCTGAGATGCGGCCCTGTTTAGCCCTGGGATGTTGATCTAGACGTGCAGACGCGCAGCTCACCACCCTCGGCCGGGTGGGGAGCTGCACCAGGTGGGATGCGGTCGTCGCGTATCGCCCTTGCTTTCTAAAGCTCCTGGGTGGCCTTGATGATGAACTCCTGAGCGCCGGGCGCTCCACGCCCGGTGCCCTCCTGAGGTAAACATGCCACAAAGCACGCCTCCACGTGATGCCCGAGCGCCTCCCTCGTGATGTTGGCTAGGTCTGAGGCCCTCCAGAAGAGAGCCCCCGAGCCCTGCCCGAGGAGGGCGGTGGGCGCGCCTTCCTATGCAAGGGTGGGTGGCGCCCCAGGTGCAAGCGCCGATCCTGATGTGGCACCGCTAGAGGTGCTGCTCCTTTGAGGCCCTGTGCGGAGTAGCTGCTTCTTCTTCTTGGGGATGGCCTCAGGAGGGTATTGCGCGCCCTCGCTGTCAGAGTCTTCGATTGCTGCGGCTTGGAAGGCACGCTCGAGGGAGCACACCGCATCTCTTTCTTCATAGGGGACTGTGATGATTCTGCCGCTTCCCCGCATCTTGAGAAATTTGTAGCCATGGTGGTTCACTTCCATGAATTTGGCTAACGCTGGGTACCCGAGGATGGCATTGTACGGCAAACGGATGTGGGCGACGTCGAAGTCGACGAGCTCGGCGTGGTAGTTGTCATGCTGACCAAAGGTGACAGGGAGACGAACCTACCCTATAGGGGTGGTGGAGCCGTCGGTCACTCCTGAAAAGGGCTTAGTAGGCTGCAGGTGATCATAGGGCACTTGAAGGCTGTCGAACGTCTCGACGAACAGGACACTGGGCTCCATGCCGCCATCGATGAGGGTCTTGGTGCCTTGGACATTGCTGATGATGGGTGAGCAAAGCATTGGGAGGATGCCGGCGGTCGCCGCATATTTGAGCTGGTCCGCCGAGCTAAAGGTGATGGCGTACTTGGACCATCTGAGTGGGCGCATGGCCTCGAGCTTGGGGAGGGCTGCATTCACCTCATGAGAGAACTGCTTGAAGATGCGCTGGGAAGCGGGGGCCTGAGCACCACCCAAGATGCAAGTGATGGCGCGCGGCTCCTGGAAGCCCCCAGCCCCCTCGTACTGATGGTGGTCATCGTTCCTTCTTGGTGGTGGCGGCAGTGGAGGGAGACCAAGATTGCCCTGAGGACGGTCCTCGAGAGGCTAGTCCCTCTAGGCGCCCTCACGAGGCTGGTCCTGCCAGTGGTCCTCGCGAGGCTGGTCGTGCCACTCCTGGCGGGGGTCGCGGTCGTCCCAACATCCTCCGCCTCATCCTCCTCCTCGGTCAGCCCTGGTCGTTGTGCTCGGGGCATCGACTGAAGCGTCCATCTTGAATGGCCCTGAGCTCTTGACAATCGTTGGTGTTGTGGCTGCACACATTGTGGAAGGCGCAGAACGGACGACCTCCCTTGGACGACTCAGGGAGGTCCCGGCCGCGCTTTGTGTCTGGCTCTGCCGCGAGTACGGCCACTCCCTTGCGCTTCCCGTCCTTGACCTTGGCCTTCTTCTCCTCTGGGTCAGCAGCAGGGAGCTCGAGGAGGGAGAGACGCCCCTCCTCAGCTCTTGCACACTTGGTTGCTATGTTGAACAGATCTAGAGTCGTGCATAGCTCCTCATGGATGGTGAGCTCCTCCTTCATCTTGATGTCGCAGATGCCATCGGAAAACGCTGAGATGATGGCCTCATTCGTCACCTTGGGGATCTTGTGACACACGTTGTTGAAGCGTTGGATGTACTTCTGCAGGGTCTCTCCCGGATGTTGCTTGATGCGGCGTAGGTCACCCACGACCGGAGGGAAGTCGCGAGTGCCCTGGAAGTTGGCGACGAAGTGGTCGCGCATCTCACCCCAGGAGGAGATCAAGCCTGGAGGCAGGTTCAGGAGCCACAAGCCAGCGCCATCTTTGAGAGCCATGGAAAACCAGTTTGCCATGACTTTTTTGTCGCTGTTGGCCGCCTCGATGCTCAGCTCGTAGAGCTGCGGGAACACCGCGGGGTCGGGGGTGCCGTCATAGTGAGGAGGCAGATCCGGCTTGAACTTGCCTGGCCAGACGATACTACGTAGCTCAGGAGTGAAGGCGCAGTAGCCTGCCATGCTCATCAGGGCCCTTTGCTGATGCGGGGCCTGGCCTGGATGTCCGTGTACCGCCGCCGCAGGCGGCACGCGGTCTTGTCGTGGTGGTGCTGGGAGCACTGGAGCATTTTCTTGCGACCGGGGAACCTCTTGGCAGCTTCCTTCTTCGTGCGTGGGCACACGGCGTGGTGGATCACACCGCGGGACTACACGTCTTGGGGCAAGGACGCCATCTTGACGCAGAGGAGGCGGTAGCGCTTCGTGAGCTGCGCGTCTCATCGCGAGAGTGCCATCTTGATGCGGAGGCAGCGGAGGCGCTCCGCGAGCTACATCGCCCGCGGCTGGAGGTGGGCGAGGCAGCGAGAGGGATGGTGCAGGAGAGCCTCTAGCGGCGCTGACGAGCTCGGCGATGTGGTCCAACTAGTCCTCGTAGAGGTCGTTGACCGAGCGGTAATGCATGAGCTCGCATGCCATGAGCAATGCAGCCTGCGTGTCCGTGGGTGTGCCGCGAGCGTGAGACGAAAAGCCGGCTGGAGTCAGCGATGGTGTGGCGGTGCGGCCGTCCCGCCGCACGGAGGGGTGAAATAAGGACGCTTGCTGCTTGTTTGCTGCCGGGCCTGTAGCAGCGTTGGCAACAGGAGATGGAGAATGATGGGGAGGCCCGCCAACAGGGGCTGTCTGAGCGACACGGGTGGCGAGGGCGGCCCGGTGCTCAAAGTGGGCTCGGGGCGCGTCCGACATGGATGTGGTGGAGCGGTGGAATGCAGATCAGCAGAAGGAAAGCTTCAGCGCACCCCTACCTGGCGCGCCAAATGTTGGATTTTGGGTTCCGGCAAAACCCTTAAGGTTCGAACACTGGGGTGCGCACAAAGATCTCTCCTCCCTCTAACTCACGCCCTCACCGCGATCTCAAGGCTCAGTGCGTCGAACCCGTAGAACAAGGGACACAAGATTTATACTAGTTTGGGCCACCGATGTGGTGTAATACCCTACTCTAGTGTGGTGTGGTGCATTGCCTCTTGGGCTGAGGATGAACAGTTACAAGGGAAGAACAGCCTCCTGAGGAGAGGTGCACTTTTTCTTGGTGAGTTTGTGTGTGGCCTTGGTTGAGTGGATCTGGTCCTAGATGAGATCTCTCCCTACGATGGTGGCTAGTCCTATATATAGAGGCCCGGGTCCTCTTCCCAAATATTAGGTAGGAAGGAATCCCACAACGACCAATTTGAAGGGGGACAGCTAGTACAAGCTATCCTAACAAAAGATGGTCTTCGCCTGCCAAAGGCTCTGGTGATGACGCCGTCCTGGAATTGAGGAGACACGCCGTGGGCTGCAGGCAGGCAAGTTTGGGGACCCCCGTTCCCAGGACGCCGACACTTGGAGCATCTGTTGCATTTAGTTTTCACTTTTCTTTTATGCACCATGCTGGTATGAGATAGTCCTTGGTTGATTTATAGAATTCTCATTGCACTTCACTTATATCTTTTGAGTATGGCTTTATAGAATGCTTCATGTGCTTCACTTATATCATTTGAAGTTTGGATTGCGTGTTTCCCTGCACATAGAAAAGCGCCATTTGTAGAATGCTCTTTTGCTTCACTTATATTTGTTAGAGCATGGGCATATCTTTTGTAGAAATAATTAAACTCTCTTTCTTCACTTATATCTATTTAGAGAGATGACAGTAATTGGTCATTCACATGGTTAGTCATAAAATCCTACATAAAACTTGTATATCACGGAATATGATATGTTTGATTCCTTGCAATAGTTTTGTGATATAAATATGGTGATATTAGAGTCATGCTAGTGGGTAGTTGTGGATTGTAGAAATACTTGTGTTGAAGTTTGTGATTCTTGTAGCATGCACGTAAGGTGAACCGTTATGTGATGAAGTCGGAGCATGATTTATTTATTGATTGTCTTCCTTATGAGTGGCGGTCGGGGACGAGCGATGGTCTTTTCCTACCAATCTATCCCCCTAGGAGCATGCGCATAGTACTTTGTTTCGATAGCTAATAAACTTTTCCAATAAGTATGTGAGTTCTTTATGACTAATGTTGAGTCCATTGATTATATGCACTCTCACCCTTCCATCATTGCTAGCCTCTTTGTTACCGTGCATTGCCCTTTCTCACCTCGAGAGTTGGTGCAAACTTCGCCGGTGCATCCAAAACTCGTGATACGATACACCTTATCACACATAAGCCTCCTTTTATGTTCCTCAAAATAGCCACCATAACTACCTATCATGGCATTTCCATAGCCATTCCGAGATATATTGCCATGCAACTTCCATCATCATCATATACATGACTTGAGCATTCATTGCCATATTGCTTTGCATGATCGTAAGATAGCTAGCATGATGTTATCATGGCTTGTCCGTTTTGTGATGTCATTGCTATGCTAGATCATTGCACATCCATGTACACCACCGGAGGCATTCATATAGAGTCATATTTTGTTCTAGTATTGAGTTGTAATATTGACTTGTAAGTAAATAAAAGTGTGATGATCATTTTTATTAGAGCATTGTCTCATGTGAGGAAAGGATGATGGAAGCTATGATTCCCTCACAAGTTGGGATGAGTCTCCGGACTTTACAAAAAAAATAAAAGAGGCCAAAGAAGCCCATAAAAAATTAGAAGAGGCCAAAGAAGCCCACCAAAAAAACAAAACAAATGAGAGAAAAAGAGAGAAGGGGCAATGTTAATATCCTTTTACCAAACTTGTGCTTCAGAGTAGCACCACGTTCTTCATATAGAGAGTCTCTTGAGTTATCACTTTCATATACTAGTGGGAATTTTCATTATAGAACGTGGCTTGTATATTCCGATGATGGGCTTCCTCAAATGCCCGAGGTCTTCATGAGCAAGAAAGTTGGATGCACACCCACTTAGTTTCAAGTTTGAGCTTTCATACACTTATAGCTCTTAGTGCATCCGTTGCATGGCAATCCCTACTCCTCACATTGACATCAATTGATGGGCATCTCCATAGCCCTTTGATTAGCCACGTCGATGTGAGACTTTCTCCTTTTTGTCTTCTCCACACAACCTCCGCCATCATATTCTATTCCACCCATAGTGCTATGTCCATGGCTCACGCTCATGTATTGCGTGAAAGTTGAAAAGGTTTGAGAACATCAAAAGTATGAAACAATTGCTTGGCTTGTCATCGGGGTTGTGCATGATTTGAATATTTTGTGTGGTGAAGATGGAGCATAGCCAGACCATATGATTTTGAAGGGATAACTTTCTTTGGACAGGTTATTTTGAAAAGACATGATTTCTTTATTAGTATGCTTGAAGTATTATTGTCTTAATGTCAAATGATAGACTATTGCTTTAAATCACTCGTGTCTTAATATTCATGCCATGATTAGATTACATGATCAAGATTATGTTAGGTAGCATTCCACATCAAAAATTATCTTTTTTATCATTTACCTACTCGAGGACGAGCAGGAATCAAGCTTGGGGATGCTGATACGTCTTCGTCTTATCTATAATTTTTTAATGTTCCATGCCAATATTCTACAACTTTCATATACTTTTGGCAACTTTTTATACTATTTTTGGGAATAAGATATTGATCCAGTGCCCAGTGCCAGTTCCTGTTTGTTGCATGTTTTTTGTTTCGCAGAAAATCCATATCAAATGGAGTCCAAGCGGGATAAAAACTGACGGAGATTTTTTGGGAATATATGTGAATTTTGGGAAGTGAAATCAACGTGAGGCGATGCTCGAGGGGCCCACAAGGTAGGGGGCGCGCCCCTGACCATCGTGGACACCCCGTATGGCGGTTGTTGCCCTTCTTTCGTCGCAAGAACGCTAATATCCGGATAAAATCGTGTTCAAATTTCAATCCAATCGAAGTTATGGATCTCTGGGAATATAAGAAATGGTGAAAGGCCAGATCTAGGAGCGCGGAAACAGAGAGAGACAGAGAGACAGATCCAATCTCGGAGGGGCTCTCGCCCCTCCCATGCCATGGAGACCAAGGACCAGAGGGGAAACCCTTCTCCCATCTAGGGAGAAGGTCAAGGAAGAAGAAGAAGAAGGGGGTGTAACATCCCAAATTTTCAATTTGGAATGTTATACACTAGATCATCATTGCATATCATATTTCATTGCATTTTGGTTGATCCTAAAAATTCTACGCAACGCAAGGACCCTCGGAGAGAGTTGGGGATTTCGTTATTTTCATATTTGAGTTTTCTCAAATTTTGAAAATAGGATCATTTGTTTTTTATTTATTTCATCTTCAATTATTTCTATTATGAAAATTATGAGAGAGGGAATAAAATGACTTTCCCAAAATAAAGAAATATTGAAGGTTTAATAAAAAAATCAAATAAGATTTTATTTTCGTTTTATTTGCTATTTTATTTGAATTTAGGAAAAATTGCACATTTTCAAAATTGCATTTAGAGCCAAAAAAATGTTCATCCTGTTCTAAATATTTTATTTAGACAGAGAAAATTTGTTTTGGCATTTTAAGAATTTTATTTATTTTTCTAGAATTTTTTTTAGTAGCAGCGAAATTGTTTTAAAAAGAGAGAGAGAGAGAGACCCCGCGCCCGACTGGGCCAAGGGCCCAGCCGAGCGGGCCGGCCCAGCCAGCCGCCATCGCCTCTCGCCGGGTCGGGACAGAGTCCCGACCAGCGCCGCCGCCGCCCGAGTCCGAGGAGGACTCCGCCTCCCGAGGCCGACCCCTCCACCAAGTCGCCTCTCCCCGCCCCTTTATAACCGCCCCCCTGCAGCCCACACCGCCGCCGCCACCGCACGCCCCCAGCGCCGCCGCCG